>NC_058132.1:673610832-673663382 GCF_016433145.1 Gracilinanus agilis
TATCTATCTATCTATCTATCTATCTATCTATCTATCTATCTATCTATCTATCATCTATATAGTTATCTGTCTCTCTGCCTATCTGTCTGTCTTTCCATATATATATATATATATATCTGTCCATTTATTCATCTATCTATCTTTCATCTATATAGGTGTCTGTTTATCATCTATCTATCTATCTATCTATCTATCTATCTATCTATCTATGTCTGTTGATCTATCATCTATATGGGTATCTGTCTGTCTGCCTATCTATCTCTCTATCTGTCTATCTATATATCTATCTGTCCATTTATTCATCTATCTGTCTGTCTGTCTGTGTCTGTGTTTCTGTCTTTCTGTCTGTCAGTCTGACTCTCTATGTATCTAACTCTCCATCTGTCTATCTCTTTGCCTCTATCTGCAACATATATGTGCTCTTATGCATATTTGCATTTACAAATATATATTCCATGATGCCTATATCACACATATGTGTGCTTCAGTTTGTCAGCTGTAATATTTTTATTATAGTAGAATGGAGATATCTATCATATCTGAAAGCATTTCAAGAATAAATCAGATGGAGCATCAGAACTTCAAAGGATGTCGGGCAGACAGCAAAGTCCACACATTTGTACATGCCTCCCTCCACCCTAGCTTGTTTGCTTCATTCGGAAATCAATTGTGCGTTGCTGCTTTTCTCTTTATTTCCCTAAAGATGAATAAACATCTTTGTTTTCTTTAAAAAGAGAGGAAGAACTATTAAAACAGAGCTTGTCCTCTGTCTTTTTTTTGTTTCCTGTATATTTCAGCTACCCAGTGAGCTCTTAGGTCTTGGAGACACTGGAGACACGTTGGATCATTAAGATGCTTGAGCCAGCAATGAGCCTTCCAATGGTGGTGTTAAAGTCCACAATTCTTGTCATTTGCTAACATCGAACTGACAATAAATATATTAGACTCCCTCAGCAATTCCAGGTCTCTAGGTCTGTTATGACCTAATTTTCTGAACCCGATCTCATTCAAATGTGTCATGAGGGCAGCCAAATGGCCTGATTTTCCAGGGCAGCTCCAAAAAATGTTCCAATTTTCCTTATGAACTATTCGTACTGGGCCTCTCTGACAAAGAATATCAATGAAAAACGGTACATCTCAGTGAGCTAAACAACAGAATGGGAGCCTGGGGGCTCTGATTCCTCCACAGAGTTCAATTGTTAATACATTACCTAACTTCTGTATAATTTCTGGTTTAGCAGTTTTTTCTATTATAAAAAGGAACCAATAGTGATTCATCTATTTTTTTTAATAGTGATTTCTCGATGTATTGTGAGTTGTGAGTAGAGGAGCAGAGACATTGGGATTATGAAGAAAAACTTACGAGAGTGATTGTGAAGCATTTTTTTTATCCCAAACCTAGAAGTGGAAGTGACATTCAAAATCATTTAGACTATTTCCTTTATTCTGAAGACAGAGAAACTGAGGACACAGGGGATAAAGTTATTCCCCTGAGGTCATTTGGTAATATCTGATAAAGATGGTATTGGGAATCAGTTGTTATGAATTCAAGCTTAGAAGTATTTCCATTTTGTCATTCTGTGTGTGTGTGTGTGTGTGTGTGTGTGTGTGTTAGAGAGAGAGAGAGAAAGAGAGAGAGACAGACAGACAGACAAACACAGAGAGAACAACAGACCCTCTTCCATAATGGAATAGATATTAGAGTCACAATGAACCAGGCTTAGGTTCCATCCCTATGTGATCGTGGGGAAATCTTTCATTACTCAATGGCAGAGGCTAATCTCTTACATTAGATGTTATACTTCTGAATCAGTGGAGGGTATTTTCACACAAGAAGTTTCTAATATGATGAAATCATAGATCTGAAGAACTGAGTCAAAAGGGCTTTCTAACTGGTTAGGGGCACTTTCAAAGGGCAATAAATATTCCTTTATCATTGTTGGGGGGTATTATTTATTGAAGTTAGGCATGATGGATGGCATTGAACCTTGAATGAGGGAATTGCCTTACCCCTAAGAAGACCCACTTTATATCCTTCTCATCAGAGGGATGAGAGATGTTCATTCTTATCCATCGGTAGGGAAATAAAGAGTCAATCAGCAAATCTGAATATATCCCCCACATGACACACAGCACATGCTCATGGGAAATATAGAAAAATAGTATCTTTAATTGTATATCTTTAGAATTTCTTGGAAACACACCCATCTCAGCCCCACTGGAAGCTAGTCACTGCAGCAGACTCTCTGGTTTTCTCTCCTTTTTTTCCCCCTTCATATGTAGCCCATTTCTTGAAGAAACATCATCATTTCAAATGAAGTCAAGAGAAACCTATTAGATTAATCCATTTTAATTAAATCGTAATGCAAACTGCATTATCATCCATGTGAAAAATTGCCAATAACTTCCTCAAGGAGAGAACAGATATACCTGGACATTCAGAGCCCTGAAGTTTACTTGCTGAAACCCACTGGAACAAGTCCCCTTCTTGTTCCCCATTACAATTATAGAAATTGCCCTGAAATGTCTCACAATACATTTCTGCACTGAGCTTCTTCTGTTGCATGCAAACATGACCTTCTGTCATATTTTCATGGCATTTGTCTAGCATCTGTGCAAAATCAGCCACCTGCCTGTGATACTCTTTCCTCCCTCCCCCCTCCTTTATAGAAGAAGATAGCAAGTGGGCTTGAGAACTCAGGCTGGCACCTCCTGGAGTTTTGGCAGTTGGTTCAAAGGATTTCTGTCATGTGTTTGTAGGTGAGACATTTTCTCCACCTTATTGGTAGATTAAATACAAGTTCTCCGATGGACATGCTAAAATAGAGGCAATATGATAAAGGGAAATAGACTTGGTGTCACAGGACCTAGATTCAAATTCTATCTCTATCACTTAGTGCCTCTGTGACCTTGGGCAATTCTCAGTTTTCTCATATGTAAAATGGAGATAATTGTAACATCTTCCTTTAAGAGGTATGAGACTCTAATGATGGAAAGGGTTCATATTTTGACAACTTTTTTTTTCATAATGTAGCATGTTATAGCAATAATACCAAAACTGGATTGAGAAAGTCCTAGGTTTGAATCTTGCCTTTGTCAATGACTATTTGATTCTGAGCCTCAGTTTCCTTTTTTGTGAAATGGGCAGGAGGCATTATTAGGATGAGTTTGAGGATCGAATAAGACCATGTATTTAGAGTCTTTGTAAAAAATAATTTTGGGAGGCAAATTTTAAAGCTCTCTCTAAATAGTTGTGATTATTACTGAATAGAATGAAGCTTTGGCAGGGAGAGTGACTGGTTCAAAGTCATATGCAGTATTGCTACCTGAATAGGATCCTCTTGAGCTTCATTTTCCCGATGCCTTAGTTCAATGTTTTATCAAGTCAGCTTCCCCCAGATCTATAAGTATCTACCTTGCCTAGAACTGTACTCCATGCTTTTCATCCAAAAACTTGTTAAGAAGATACCGTGCTCTGGACTTTTAATGACTACAATGCAAAGATTTGCCCCAAGTTCATTCATCAGACTGGGGACAATGTATCAAGCCTCCTTTGCTTATGGTTTTGACAAAGCCTTGATAGGTACTGTCCTGGCCCAGGGCAGTTGTAAAGATGACACTCGGCAAAGCCGCTGGTTTCTATGGTGATGATGCTTACCATTGTGCAGTTAGCAAAAAATAAAAATAAAAAGACTTTCCTGGGCCTTTTCAATATTTTTTTTTTGCTTGTCTTTCCTTTCCACACATCCAGAAATAAAATTAGAATAGTTTTCTTGGAGAAAAATATCCTTTGAATGCCAATAGGTTTCTCTTTTATTTCAGAAAGACCATCAACATTTACCAATTAAACATAGTCCCAGAGAAAATGAGATCTTCCCTGGCTATGCCTTCCTCAATGGAAAGATAATGTTGGGTTTTTTTCCCTCCCCTGTGAGTGTTGAAGATATCTTCTTCTTTTTTTCTGCATTATAATGCTTGAGAAATTTTTTTTATTGCTTATACATTAAACACTACCAATAATTTTAGCTTTGGTCTCTTGCACAGCTGTTGTGTGGAGATAGCTTTAGTTTATATTAACTGAAGTTACATTTGCATGCTGCTTGGAGGGTACCGTTTTATAGAACCAAATGAGTGCAAAGCTGTGGGGACCCTCCAATACTTCTTTCCCCTACTTTGGAGTGGTACCATGAATCCCTTGAAAAACCAGTACCAAGACACACATTAGCAATACTTTTAAGAATTCTGAAGAGGTTTTTTTTTTTGTTCATTTAAAAGTGTTTTATTGTGGTTGATTGAAAAGAGGACTGTCTCTTTTGTTAGAGGAAGGATGTAGATTCGAATCACACCCTTGACAATCATTCTGTATTGTGTGTTTTTGGAGCTTCCAAGACCCACATTTTTAACATTTAAAATGAAGGAGTTGGACTAGATGGTCTTTGAAATCTCTTTTTCTACTTTGATGGTCCTATGATGTCGTTTTTTAAAAAAACTTTTGTTCCATCTTAGAATCAATACTGTATATTGGTTTCAAGGCAGAAGAGTGGTGAAGAGTAGGTAATGGGGGTTAAATGACTTGCCCAGGGTCACATAGCTAGGAAGTGTCTGAGGTCAGATTTGAACTCAGGACTTTAAAAAAAACTTTCCTTCCATCTTGGAGTCAATATTGTGTGTTGGCTCCAAGGCAGAAGAGAGGTAAGGGCTAGGCAATGGGGGTCAAGTGACTTGCCCAGGGTCATACAGCTGGGAAGTGTCTGAGGCCATATTTGAACCCAGGACCTCCTGTCTCTAGGCCTTGCTCTCAATCCACTGAGCTACCCAGCTACCCTCATCCCCCCCCTTTTTTTAAAACCCTTATTTTCCATCTTGGAATCAATACTATGTGGTTCCAAGGCAGAAGAGTGGTAAGGGCTAGACAATAGTGGTTAAGTGACTTGCCCAGGGTCACACAGCTTGGAACCCAGAATCTCCCATTTCTAGGTCTAGCTCTCAATCCACTGAGCCACTCAGCTACCCTTTATAATGTCTCCCCCCACGAACTAGCTTTACTTCCCCCAAATAACTTTCCTTTATAACACAAGAAAACAATTGAACAAATGAGGCTGCTGCCTCAGACATATTTAAAAACATTCACCCCAAGTGCCAAAATACCTTCTTTTGACTCTAATGATCTGTGTGTATAAATAGAAATATGTGTATGCACACATAGGTGTTTATGTTCATATATATATATATATATATACATCTCTTCACATATACTTGTGTGTGCTTTTGTCTATATGTATATCATCATATTGATATTAAATATAGACACACATATTTATAGAATCACTTTACATATAGTATAATTTTATAGTAATATATAGAATAATCCTAATTATATACAACTACATAATATTATATGTAATATTCTGCTTTTTCCTTTCTATCACTTCACATCCGTGAAATCATGTTTCCTTTTCTAAAGAAATTAAAAACTTTCAGTTAATAGCAATTTACATGTAACTCTGTTTACTTAAACGTAAATAAAAGTATAAGCATTGAAACGTTGATACGTATAAATCCGTCCAAATATTTTCATTCTCACAAGGCTGCATATTAGCTGTCATGGTTTCGGTCTGTTCTTTCCCGTGTGCCCAATTCAACCGTCCATTGACATCCGATTTTGTAATTTATAAGGTTTGGCCAGTCATACGGCCTGCTGTCCTGGACTTGCCCCTGGGAACATGCGTGCGGATCTCTAGGCAGGGCTCCCATTGGCAAACCACTCCCAGGGATTTCTCAGAATGACTATTCTATAAATAAGCCCCCCAGCCCCCTGCTGTATTCCGATATTAATTCAAGTGTATTTTAATATCAATGTTAAATGTTAAGTGCTCCCACTGAATCCATGGAGATGGTGTCATACTCTGCAGTCTAAGTACTTTTAAGTAGTACAAGGTCTTTCAACATAATTAGCAGAGAATATTGAACCCAGCCAGAAATATGGGATTCATCATTAAATTTAGAGGCTGCTTTATCTCTCTGAGTCTAATCATGTGTGCAGAAGACTAATTGTTAATGGCATGGTCTTTATTGCTCATAGCTTTCTTTTATTTTAAATGGAATGGTCGGCTTTGTGAGAAATAATTAGGTTTTATAGTCCTACCTGCATAGAGCCTTTTGTTGAATGGCTTATGGTTTTGCCAATTCCAATCCCAAGTGCAATTAGAGGCAGTGGCGGGACTGTTCCTTAAATCACATACTTATTGTGTATCTTGCTGCCTCCCCTCATCCGAACTTCCCCCAGGAGCAGATGGCAAAGCTCCCACCATTTGTGAGTACACAGAGTCACTGTGAGCCTCTGCAGAACAAACAAGACATGGCGGCCAAAGTCATGATTATTGTACAACTTTGATATATGACAATATGGCCAGGAATTGATTTTCTGAAGTATAAGAATTCCCTAAAATGAAGAAAGAGAAATTAAAGCAACTCACTTTGCTTTCAGAGGATGTTAACTGATCTGAGATTATAACTTTCCTAAAAGGTTCAATAAAGGTCATTTGATACATCCATTTCTTTTTACACATTGGAAAACTGAGATCTAGCGAAGTTTAGTGACTAGTCCAAAGTCACCCTAATAATAGCAATAATAAGAGTAATAATATTTACACTTAGAGGTAGATCCTTTTCTTATCCTCATTTTATTTGATAAGGAAACTGAGGCAGAGGGACGTTAAATGGCGTGGCCAAAGTCACACAGATAATGGATATTTGAGGCAGGATTTGAATTCCAGCGTGCTTGCTTCCAGGTCATTGTCTCTCCGCAGTGTCACCTTGATATCTCAGTGGCAAGATTTAAATCTTGGTTTTCTGCCACCTGAGTCGGTTTTCTTTTTCTCTACCTTATTGACTCTTCTAGTTATTCAAAACAACAGTTAGGGAAAATTAGGGACTTTTCCTGAGTGTAGGCTTAGACTCTTTACAGATTCTATAGAATTTTCCAGATTCTATATTTTTACAGATTCTATAGAATGTAGAGAAGGACATTGGAAATTAGCAAGCTGCATTGAGCTAGTATCATTCCTACATGTCCCAACGAAAGAAGAGAGGAATCAGTAAGCTAAATAAACAGAACATTTTCGGGAATGTTTCAAAACACAGAAGGAGCAATCATTGAAAGTACCCAATTTGCTGGATAGCTGTACTCTAAGCTTTGGCTCTGTTGTTGAGACTGGCCTGAAGTCTTGGCTATGAGTTCTGATGATTTCACCGCATGTCTAGGGGTTGTCTTCTAGAGTGTATATACTTTGTGGAATGAGAATTCCTGAAATTCCTTTAGTTATTTGCATTAAGTTGTTCATGAGAAAGGAAAACGCAGGCTCCTCAGGTTACCAAGAATAAGAATAAGAATTTGTCTTTCATAGACCAAGTAGGATTGATTAGTTTATTTCACTAATAGTAGGCTAAGGTTTTCTGTGATTCATTAGCTTTCTAATTAAGTTCCTGTGAATTGTGTCCTTTTTTTCCTTTGACTAGAGGTTAATAGCTGGATGTTTGTTTTGTTATGGGGCTATTTCCAATTTTTCCCCTTGAGGATTCCACTACCATTGTCCAGGAAGCAACAAATAAGCTTCAGGATCCTTAATAGCTGAGGCACTGTAGTGAGGTGGTTAGAGAGCAAGCCTTCAAGCAGGTTTTTTACCAACTGCCTTTAACAAGTCATATCTGTTGGATCCTCGGCAAGTCATTAAACAGCCTTGTGTCCTATGTGGTTCTCTAAAACCACGAGGAAGAGTAATTTCTGGCTTGGATGGTTAGGAGAGATATCATGCTAAGATTTTACCATTTGTGAATTAGGTGTATTGATTTAATCGCCATTCTGGAAGGAAATCTTATACTGGAAACAAATCATATTCTACTTGCAATTAGGAAGACACAAGTTCAAATATAACTTCATACCCTTGCTGGCTGTATGATCCTGGGAAAGTAATTTTTCTCAGCCTGTTTCTTCCACAATAAAATAAGAGCAAGAATTGTGTCTCCCAAAGGTTTTGTGAAAATCTGATAATATGTACAAATCTTATGCTATATATACAAATCACATGCATTAGAATCAGTTTGGTAGAACATATTGAGAGATGGCCTCAGGATGACCTGAGCTCAAGTTCTGCCTTGAATGCTCTCCTCTACCAGTTAGGTGGTGCAGTGGAGAAAACACCAGACTCAGAATTAGGAAGATCTTAATTCAAATCCTACTTCAGAGACTAATTTAACTGTGTGACTCTGGACAAGTCACTAAATCTCCCTTATTTTTCTCATCTTTAAAATAAGAATAATAATAGCACTTAATCCTATGGGGGTGTTGAGAGGATTAAATAAGGTAACATGTAAAACACTTTAAAGTTTTCTATAAAGGATAATGGGGCAGCTTGATGGAGCACTGGACAGAGCACTGGGCTTGGAATCAAGAAAACTCATCTTCCTGAGTTCAAATCTGCCCTCAGACACTTACTAGCTGTGTGACCTCAGGCAAGTCATTTCACCCTGTTTGCCTCAGTTTCTCATCTGGAAAAATGAGCTGGAGAAGGAAATGGTTAATCACTTTAGTATCTTTGTCAAGAAAACAACAAATAAATGCTCAGGGTTCATGCATACTGACTAAGTGATATGATAGGGACAAAACACTTAGCCACTCTCTGCCCCAGGCATCTTTCCAAAACTATTCATTTCATTGCAGTGATCTTCACTGGTAGAGTTTCCTCACTTAGGAATTTTGATTATTGACCCAGAACAAATATACAGGAGACCTATCTGCTTGACCTTTTACTACTTATTTTTTAATAGAAAATGATTCTGTTTGGGACTTAACGTGTTTTTATTTCTTCACTAGCTTTTCTATGATTCCATGTTAGCAGGCATTAACATAGCAAACAAAAATGCTGACAGGCATGAGGAAATATGTATTTAAAAAATCAATATCATCTTTCCTAGGCTCTTTTTTGAAAGCATTTTCCCCTAAAAGGGTGGAAATTAGATGAATTGGGGACCTATATCTAGCGGAAAGCTCCAAGTTAAGGTCGAAATATAGTTGTCTGAAGAATTTGGATTCACAATAAAGTGGCATGCACTGGTGGAAAACAGGCCCATCACTTTCATACAATACTATAAAGAAATAGGTCAAAATGGACAGGATGAGCCATTTCTTCAAGCCAGCCCATAATGGAAGGCTGTTTATTTCCTGAATGATTTATATGAACACATCATTTCACTTTTCAGTCATCATGGAAACATGGCAATTCCCAAATATCATTGGGTACTTCTTACCCAGACATGTGGATTTCAGTGATGCACAGAAAGACATTACCTTTAAAAAATGAATTATCTTTTCATATACACAACACATTCTATCTACCCATCCCCTAGAAAAGCAATACAAATACCTATAATGATGTTCACAGTCAAGCAAAACAAATGCCCATATTGGCCTTGTTCAGAAATGTATGTCTCATTCTCTATCCATCACCTCTCTTTCAGGAGGTTGATACTATTCTTTATTATTGGTACTCATATAACCATTTTTAGACCCTTATCTTCTTCCTTTATATCAATTCTAAGAGAGAAGAGTGGCAAGGGCTAGGCAATTGGGGTTAAATGACTTACCCAGGGTCACATAGGTAGTGTTTGAAGTTAGATTTGAATCCATGTCCTCCCAACCCTGAACCTGGCTCTCTCTATCCATGGTGCTACCTAGCTGTCCCTTCGACATGACCTTTTATTTTATTTTTGAGATAAACCCTTACCTTCCTTCTTAGAATCAATACTCCGTATTGGTTCCAAGACAGAAGAATGATAAGGGCTAAGCAACAGGGGTTAATTGACTTGTCCAGGGTCACCCTTGGCCAGAGGCTCAGCTAGGAAATATTTGAGGCCAGATCAGAACCTGGGACTTCTTGTTTCTAGATCTGGCTCTCAATCTACCTAGTCACATGGACATCCCCTCACATAACCTTTTGCAAGAATTCTCAAAACAAAAAATTTAAATCTCAATGAGGAATCTGTCAATTACAAAATTGCCTTGTGGCTAACAAGATTTGATAGTTTTGTTGAAATTGGAACCATAGTTTGATAATTTTTAAAAGCTTAATTACAAATATCATTCAATCGTCTTGGGATTTCAGAGACATCTTCGAATCATCTTAGAATCAATATTCTGTATTGATTCCAAGGCAGAAGAGTATGCAATGGGGGTTAAGAGACTTACCTGGAGTCACACAGCTAGAAAGTGTCTGAGGACAAGACTTCCCATTTCTGGTTTGGCTGTCTATCCACTGAACCACATATATGTGCCTACATTTGTGGTTATTTCAATGTGACCACTTCCTTAACAGCTTTGATATGTCAAAGAAAACATATTTGAAGACCTCGATTATGAATGTAACAAAATAAGACACACAACAAAAAAATCAGTAATCAAGTTCGACTTAGATCTAAAATTTCCTAATCTTTAAATTAACAATTGCAATTTAAACATGAAAAGAGAAAATTAAGGTGGTTGTTGTTTTTAATGGTGTGACCAGTGCTATAACTCATCAATGGAGAGGCCCTGAATTTTGGAAATTGGCAGGATATTAAGATGCCATCTGGTGCAATCTACATCCAAAGGGAAATCCCTATAACAGTAAATCCAGCAAGTGACCAACCAGTCTTTGTTTGCAGAACTCCACTTAAATAGGGAACTTACTACCTCTTGAGACCACCCATTCTAGTTTCCAAAAGTTCTTAATATTCACAAGATTTTCCTGACATTAGACCCAGGTATGCCTCTTTTCAACTTCCACTAATTGTTCTTAGATCTGCCCTTTGGGGCTGAACAAAATAAGTCTCTGACTTTACCTTCCCTTCCTAAATGCTCACTAACTCAATTATTAATAATATATTATAGAATTTCCCCAGCAATTAGAAAAGAGAAATTATTCTCTAGGAGTCCTTAGACCAATGACATAAAAAATCAACTTCCTACTCTCTCCTCTCCCCTTTTTCAAGGCTTAACTGAAGGGTATTTCTCTCCTCTTCTCCATCTCTCTATTGTTCCCGTAATCAGGATTTTCTCCCTCATCCAACTACCATGTATTTCTATATTTGTTGGTCAACAGTCAATAACCATTTATTAGGTGCCTACTATGTACTAAATTCTGGGGATTTATACCATCCTAGCTCTCAAGGAATTTATAGTATAATTGGGAAGACAATGTGCAAATAACAATGCAGGAACAAGATATATACACATTTAATTGGAGGTAATCAACCCTTACCACTCCTGGGCCAAGGACGGTCCCTAGCCCAGATGAAAAAAGGAGGAGGGTTCGGTGTGGGGCTAGCAACCCCACCCTGTAAAAGGTACATCTGCTAAAGAAACTGCAACCTAAAGTAGGGGCAGCTGGGCTAGCTCAGTGGATTGAGAGCCAGGCCTAGAGACGAAAGGTCCTAGGTTCAAATCCGGGCTCAGACACTTCCCAGCTGGGTGATCCTGAGCGACTGTGTGACCCATTGCCTACTGGTTGTGGCCCTATTCTCCTAGAATGGAGTCCCAGGATAAAAAAAAATCAACAGAGGGAAGGCACTGCTGTCATCGATGGTATTTGGGTTAGGTTCTTGACAAAGGTAGAATTTTATTTGAGATTTGAAGGAAGCCAGAGAAGTTAGGAGATGAAGATGAAGAGGGTAAAATGTCCAGGCATGGAGGCAATCTGTGAAAATATCCCGAGTCAGGAGAGGAAGTTGCTAGTGGGAAGAAGAGTGAGGAAGTTAATGTCATTGTATCTCCTAGGCAGGAAGGCACATAAGGAGTATTTGTGTAAGGCAATAGTGTCAAATGATAGAAAAGAGAGCCCTGATCTATACATAAAGATCACAGCATATTGACTTAGTTTTAAAATATAATGTAATCTATGTTTTAGTATATTTTATTTGTTTTATTAAATACTTCCTAAATCCATTTAAATTTGGTTCAGGCCACTCAGGAGTATTGCTGGCCACAGCCCAGTTTGACATTTGTGGGGTAAGATGGTATAATGTATGTTTGTATACATGTTGGATTCCCCAGTTAAATGTAATCTTTTTAAGGGCAAAGGTTACTGAATTTTTGTCATTTATTCCAATCCAGTAGCATAGTGCTTTTCATGTAGTAGGCGTTTAATTAATTTTGTTTTAATTGAATTGAACAAAATGTGGGTCTTAAATACATGGATGGATAACAAGATTCCAGATGCAAACATTAGAACCAGATGTATTCAACAGAGAGTGGTTAGAGGAAGAAGAAGACCATCTCCACACAGAGGGGGCTATCCTCCCCCCACCTTTCTGTCTCTTTCCTTCTTGTATGATAGAATAGTTAAATTAATGGGTAAATCTAATTAGGAAACTGAAAAATTACAGCATGCCTGCTGCCAATACTAAACCCAATGGACTGTGAGATCAGGATATGGCAGCTCTCAGTCCAAAATAATCTCTCCATGGTGGTATGTGAAGGTGTTGCAGGTTCCTCTACTTGGAAAATAAAACAGCCCTTGTGATTATGCTTTGTAATTTGTTATTGGTTCAAAAATTAATGACTTTTTACTGCGATAAATGGATTATCATAGGTGACAAAGCACGGATTTAATTAATTGCGACAGGTGAAGCCACTTACAGACAGAATAGATTTATTTTCAAAATTACCTAAGAAATGATATTTCGATCTTCATAAAGGGTTCTCTGTTGCCACTATATGTGGTCAGCGGACATGAATGGATATGTACCAAAGTATACATGTGACCACAATCCAGAGAGATGAATTAATTCAGTGATTGCATACATCCTTCAGTTGGTAGTGATGCCACATAAATCACTGGATTTAAATTTGAGGTAGTTTAGCTCTATGCCAAAATTTCATGTTTAGACTAATACATAATTCATATGTATTAGGTTTATATGCAGCAGAGTTTGCCAACAAGATTGCATCTATTAATCTGTTGTGGTTTTGGTTCCCTAGAATATTTTATTTTTAAAGATTAAAAAAATTGTGTTATCTAGGATATAAACAGTCACACGAGAGGAAAGAAGACCCCACAGCAAACGCAGACGACGACTATGATGTTGGCATAAATGATGTGTTTGCCTAATATTGTAGTTACTGTTGAAAATTGTATTATTGCTAGCCAACCACAAGTTTGCTCCATGTTTTGTTAAAACCGAAATAATCCAACCAATTAAGAAAAAAACCCTCTATATTCAATTTCATGAAGACACAGCCCAGTTAATATTTTAAAACCACAGATGCACTTCATTGGCTATAATGAAGGACAGTTTCATTAATTAAAAAAAATTCTTCTCAGATATATATATATATATATATATATATATATATATATATATGGAAATCCCTACGAAGATTCCTAGAGGAAAAGCCCTACCAAGATTCCTAGCCTAGAAAATGGACTCGATTTCACAAAAAACAGTTTCCATTCCACTCTGTATATTGACTGTATGTATCTAAGCAAGGCCATTCATCATTCAGAGCCTGCTTAGTTTCTTCCTTTGTAAAAGGTAGATGGTTAGACTCACAGTTTCTCACTCATGGGCTTGTTTTAGAGTCCAAAGGAGACAATAAATATGAAACACTATCCAAACTTTCACATGCTTTGTAAGGATGATGAATTAATAGTGATTCTTCTAATACTCCTGATATAACTACTGCAATCATTTATATTTTATCCTCAGTTTTGAATCACTGGAGTCAATTTTAAATAGAAATGTGGGTATTGAACTATACATTAGTATCCTTTTGGTCTGCCTATTCACTTAGGAAACAAATTTTTTGCATTCCTTTTTTTTGGGAGGGGTAATACATCAACATATTAAAATCAGATAGGAACCGAATTCTAATTTAATCTGAGCCCCAATCAGGAGTGTTGAGGCTACTACTGAACTCGGTCTTCTAATATGATTTCTATCTCCTTGGTTGAAATACTGTTTTTTTCTACCACTCCATTGATGGAGGTGCTCAAAAATTTTAATGACTGTAAATGGCTGGATACTAAATTTCACATGATCTGACAGTTATTTAAAATTTTATTTTAATTCACTTTTGTTTCCTAGAACAATTATTTTGTGAATAAAGGTTGGCATTAAAAAAAAGATGAGCCACAAAACAGGGCTCCTAAGAGAAGATCTGACATTTCTCTTTCTTTTTAGAGTCTAAAAGTAGGTCTGAGTATGGCTGAGGTGTCACCAAATTTTATAGGATGTCAACCTGAAATGAGGCAAAGTAGGCCATCATTGGAACTTTTCTCATGTAAAAATGAATTTTCATCTACAAGTATGTATGGAGATATATATATATATACATGTATAAATAAAATGTATACATATATGTTATCCATATATACATAAATGATACAGGGTTAACATGTATTTTCTTTTTTGTTTGGTTGTGCAACTTAAGAGACTATTAATTTGTTTTTTAAAAACTATATTAAGAGAAACCTCAGTGTCCTCTATCACTATTGATTAATCTACCTATCTCTACCAATTATCTCTCTTCACATATGTTCACACATACATACACATATGTATATACATGTACACACATATGTTCGCAACATATACATACACAAACATCTATAAGAATACACATGTGCATACATATGTGTGTATCCTTACCACATGAGAATATCAGGGTCTATATGTATTAAGACTGGATTTACTTCTCACCTATACTGGAAATGAAGAGAACTATTCATAGACAGAATCTTGCTCTGATTTAACAGAAAGCTTTGGCATATTCCATTTTCTATCTCAGACTAGTCTGCCCCTCCTTAGGCAACATGGTCACCTCATTTTCCTTGGGACTCACCTCTGTTTGATGCTAAACTAGTACAGACACTTGATTGGTTTATTCCACTATAGTTCAGCTTCCAATAGGTATTACGGACATGCCCATCTGGATCTTACTTCATATTCCTACTTTTAAATTAATTAAATTTAAAAACATATTTTACCCACAGTATTCAGAAAGTAGTCATCTTTTTGTCAACATAAAGTCTCTTGTGCAAATATTTATTCTCTCTCTCTCTCTCTCTCTCTCTCTCTCTCTCTCTCTGTGTCTATCTGTCTGTCCCTTTCTCTCTCTCTTTCTCTCTCTCTCTCCCTCCCCTATCATAAATTTATAGTCTCTTTTGATCTATTAGTATATGTCATAATTCCTCCAAGTCATCTTAGCCTGAGAAATTCCTGTTTTTTTCAAGACTCGGTTCATATATATAACCTTCTACATGAATCCTTTCCTGACCGCCCCCTTAGCAGCTAGTATCATCCTCTCCAAATTACCTTGTCTATATACTTTTTTTTTGCTTTAATTTTTTGGAGGTGAGTTAATTTTTTCATGTAAAAATGGTTTTAACAATAATTTAATGATACCTTGTGATCCATGCTCTCTCCCTCTCTCCTCTCCCAACTCCCTGAGACAACAGGTAATGTGATATCTTTATACTTTTATATAAACACATGTTCTCTCTTGGTGAGATGTTAGCATCATGAAGGATAGAGGATGCCTTATTTCTGTCTTTTTGTCCCCAGCAACTATATTTTATTAGAAGCTTAACAATATTTGTTGGGGAAGAAAATGACAAACCGCTCCTGTATCTTTGCCAAGAAAACTCCAAATGGGGCCAGAAAGAGTTGGGCACAAATGAAATGAGTAGACCACAACAATGATAATAAATATTTGTCAGTGATTTAATTCACCTCCTACCATGTGTTCCATATATTTACTGTACCTGCCTGAATCATGACTAGATGAGTAAGAAGAAAATAAGACCAAAAGATAGAAATAAAAATATATAAATAACTTAGAAATATATACTTATATATGTAATCCACACATACTATATATACACACATATACATATATACACATATATGTCATATATATTTCTATATGATAGAAATGTTAAGACAATTTTGATCTGACACAAAGTCATGGACATATAAAGTCTTGCTGAGCTGATTTTTGTCATCGTATTGATGCTAATGGCCTTAGATATATTTCATTCAAGAGATTAAAAACTATTAGACTGTGAGATCTTGAGAGGAAGTGCTATCACTTGGCTTTCCTTTTATTGCAAGGGCTTACCTAGCCCATTGCTGGAACTCAGTAGGAACTTGATGAAGGTTTATTGACTGGCTCACAAAATTGGATTAAGAATTTTTCTTGACAAAGTGAAAAAGATGTGGGATTTAGAATCAGCAGATCTAGGTTCAAATTTAGTCGTTTCTCCTAAGTATATGTGTGCCTGTTATCTCCCTAGTTTTCATTTCCTCACTAGAAAAAATGATGGGGATTTAAGCGGGTGATCTCTGTTGTCTCTTCCACAGCCCCAGGAGCCTTTGTTTTGTCTGAAGAGAACTCTAAGGTTGTTACTTACCTTGGTACTGCATGATAGAGGGAAGTGGAAATGGGGGGAATATATCACTTGTGAACTAACTCACCTCTAAGGACACAGAAGGAAAGGGCCTGTCAATCTAGGTGGCTGAGCCAAAATAAAATAAAATAAAAATAAATAAAAGAGCTGGAAGGAAAGATTCCCCAAACCGTAAATAGAAAATGTGAAGGCTGCCACTTGGTGTGTGTCTGCTCTCTCCTTGCTAATGCATAGTGGCAGCAAAGCTCATTATTTTCATATTTGTGAGTTCAGCTTAGCAAAGAAATTGAGAGAAAAATGGGGACTGAGGGGACTTGTCCCTTTGCCGCAGGGCTCCTCCATCATGTTCTCTTACCTGCTCCTGGGAAGCATGCTGCCAGTGTCTCTGCTGCTTGCGCACATTATAATGATGTGTCCAAAACCCTGGGTTTCTTAAAGGTGATCTCAAGTGTGAGGCTGCCCTAGCATACTTCTAGTTGTCATTTATTTCTTCTATTTTCTAGAGATTCAATACAAAGGGCATTCAGAGAGCATCTGTGCAAATAGAATTTATTTTACTTTTGAAAGTTTTTATTGATATCTTCTCTGTTCTTTAATAAGCAGTCATTTCTTTATGTACTTTGTTCAGCACTGCATTCTTGCTTGCTATAAAGAAAAAAAAAAGTTAAGTTAAATGAACTGATATATCCAAGTCATAGTCCTTCGCCCCTATATTAGAAAGAAGGGGATATAATTGGCTTCTGCTATTAAAATTATTAGACTTGTTCTGAATTTAGTCAACTTTAGAAATTAATTTCACTTACATCTTAGTTGCCACTGGGTATAGAGAACTGCTGGTTGTTCTTCATTTTGTATCAGTTCTTATGCATCTTCTCATGTTTCTCTGATTTCTATGTATCTGAAAAAAAACAACTGTCACTCATTTTATAGATCTAGGAACTAAAACCAGTTTAATGTGTATTTTTTCAGAGATGTATGTGACTTTATAGAATTTTTCAGTTAAGGAGCATTTATTTAGCCCCTATTATATTCCTGTCAATCAAACATTTATTAAGTTCTTATTATACACCAGGTAGACACTATGATATAAGACGAAAATGGTAAGACAAAATGAAAACAGCATTTGCTCACAAAGAACTTACATTTTAAAGTGATAGACTCTATATACATATAGATATATGTATATATATACCAATCAAAACATAAAAGATAAAATATATTAGTTTGATAGGTCACCAGTGAGATAAGGCAGTCACAAAAGCTAGTGTATGTAGTTTTAGGCTATATTAAGGGAGTCATTGTGATGTAGTGGAAATAACATTGAGAGAATTCTCATTGAATCTCACTTCTAAACATGAACAAATTTCTTAATCTTTCTGAACTTCATTTTCATAATCTAAAATGGGGATAAATATCTTTAATACTTCTCCTAACTTCCTGCTTCTCTTCCTATCTCTCTGCTTCTTCATTTTTCTTTTTCCTAGCATCTGAATCTCTTCCTAATTGTTTAAAATGGATGTTTACATAGTTTGTCCTTTTCCATTCTCTTCTTCTCTGCCTCCCTCCCTCTCCAGCCTCATCTTCCCGCCCCCCCCCCACTAACAATATTCCAAAACATACACATAAAATTTCCTTGGGCATTTTTTTTAACTGCTACTTCAACTATTCTATTTTCAAATAGCTTTTAATTATCCATCTCTAGTTTCAACATCCTTCTTAACCTCAGAAGACTTGCTGAATTATAGATCCATGTCTCTAACTTCCTGGGGGTTCTAGGCAATGAGTACCCACCCATGTGAATGTACCATGATGTGTGAGTGTGAGTGCTGAGGAGATAACTAATGTAAGAGATGTGGAGGAGCAGATAAAGTGAATGAAACAAATGCTCAGTGAGAGGAAGAAAAAACAACAGTTGTAAACAGAGGCATCAACATGGGCATAGAGGCCCAATAGGACAAGATTTTTGAGAGAATATAGAAATAGTATAGAAAGAATATAGAAGGAAGACTGAGACAAGCAGAGAGAAATTCACATGCACATATAACTAGACCCAGGTCTATACAAACATACCCAGAAAAAAGAAAGAATCCAGAAAATTGAAACCAAAAATGTATATTTAAATTCTATTATGGACTACCATCATTGACTTTCATAGTACTTATTTTAATCAGAAATATGTTTAAAGCTATGTTAGCATGCTCTCATCTGATTCATAAATATGTGCAAAAAAGAAAGATACCAAAGGTGTGTGTGTGTGTGTGTGTGTGTGTGTGTGTGTGTGTGTGTGTGTGAGACAACTCATACCTTATAATTCCAAAGAAAATAAAAAGCAGCTGGAAGAATACCAACTATCGCCCAAATGCATATATTCTCATCTATATGCATTTTAATGAGAATATACACATAAATTGAGAGCACAATAGATGATGGAACAAGTAAGGAATGAACAAGCTTTCATAGGTAATATTCCACAGTGAACTACACTTCAATGAAACTAGAATTGGCTGAAAAGTATAGGAGAGAAAAGATCTCACAATTCATGTTTTTAATCTATAAAAAAGCATGGATTTGACAGAATAAAATGTTTTCTTTAATTTTCTGCTTCATCAATATGTTTCCTATGGTATCTAAAATAATTTAAGTTTAAGTTTAATTAAAAATTAAATGTGAAACAAATTCTCACAATGCTTGTGCAATATATGTATATATATATATATATATATGTACATGGATTTACTTATTTATTTCGTTCTGTCCTCTGAGGAGTCTATTACCTTTAACAGGAAGTAAGTAATATGCCTTATCATTGGTCCTCTGGAATCCTCTTAGGTCATTGTGTTGAACAGAGAACTTAAGGTTTTTAAGGTTGCTTGTCTTTATCATATTATTTGTTATTATAAACATTGTTTTTCTGGATCTGCTCACTTCCTTTTTCATCTCTCTATTAAAGTCATCTCCCTATTCTCTTATAGTGCCCTTTTCATCATTTCTTTCCATGCATTTTTTAAAAATTGTGTTGGAGTCGTTGAAAGAAATTATGCCATAATGATAGCCTTCTTTGATTGCTTGATGACTTTTTATTTATTAATAGGAGGTTTCTGCTCATCAAGGGTATTTCCTTCAGTGCAAAATAAATCCATAACCCAGATTATAACTTAAATAGGAATTTTCTATGCTTGCTAAGGTCTTTCAGATGATTCTATCTGCAGATGGCATTGTAATAATTACATCAAAACCTATAACAACACACAGCTTCCTGGATGAGCTCCATGACCAATCAGGATAGATTGGATGAGAAATCTGAATAGGAAAAAGCAGCAGATCAAGAGCGTTTATTGGACAAAATGTCACATTCGATTAGATGGACAACCAATAGAGGTTGGGAGTTCTGTGCTAATATATATAACTCATGTTTTATTTGCTGTGTCTGCAAATGGGCATTGGCTTTGGTCTATACTTAATACGGAAATGTTTAGTTTTGGGAAATTTCAAAGTTCTTTGAATAAATCCAACCTTCTACTAGAAAAAAAAGAGCTCTACATTTAATAAAATAAAAGAAGAATATCTTATTTAATCTGTTTTCTCACATTTCCTTCTTTTCTAAAATTTTGTATCCACCCCCATCTAGTGAAATACCCCATATTGTATAATAAAAAAGAGTAAAGGGAGCTAAGCAAAACTTGCCAATCATTCAAGTAAGTCTGACCTTTCATGCATTATTTCATACCCATAGTACTCATATTTGCAAAAGGAGGGAGATGTATTTCTGATCTCTTTTCTGAGACCAAGCTCAGTCATTGAATCACATGACATTCTATTTTTGTTTTTTTTTCCCCATTTAAACTTGTATAGTCATCGAATAAATTATTTTCATGATTCTGTTTGCTTCACTATATATCAATTCACATGTTTTATATGCTTCTCTGAATTCCTTATATTTATCTTGTATATGGTACAGTGTTATACTCATAAGCTATACTTTACTGAACTATTCCATAATCTGCAAGAATATCCTTGCTTATAATTCTTTGCTACTGGTGTTGCTTTGAGTATTTTGGAATAGGCCAATTTTTTCTTTCTCCCTATTACTTCTTTGAGGTATATCATAAGTAGTGAGATATAGGTCAAAATATATGAATACTTTAACTATTTATATATCAAAATTTTAAATTGCTTTTTGAGAATGATTGGACTGATCCACAGCTTTACCAACAGTGTTTTCGTGTGTCTGTCTTCTGGCAGCCCATCCAACTTTGGCTTTTTCTACCTTTTGTCATCTTTGTCAATTTGTTGAGTTTGGTGTGAAACCTCAGGATTTCCCCCGTCCCCTTTTCTTATTATTAGTAATGGGAAGGAAACATTTCATATAGTTGTTAGTAGTTTGTAGTTATTCTTTTGAAAATTTGTTTTTCACATCCTTTGTCCATTTGTATATGGGGGACTGGTTCCTTGGTCTTATATATTTGTGTTATCTCTCATCTATTTTGTTTTTAGAGGTATTTGATATACAAATGTAAAAATCCAATCTCTAACTATATAGATATATCTACCTAAATGAATATATACAAACATACACACATAAATTTTATATTTATCTATCTATCTATCTATCTATCTATCTATCTATCTATCTATCTATCTATCTATCTATCTATCTCTATCTCTGTCTATATCTATCTATTTATCTCTATCTATAGATAGAGATATATATAGAAAGATGGCTGTTAAGGCCCCTTCCAGTTCTACAAAGATGATCCCATAATCCTATCAACACAAAGTGTTAGAGAAGGTTTCTCTAATGTAATCATAAGTCTAGGTCAACAGTTGTTTATATTTGTAATATTAATGATAAATAGTTGTTTCCTGAAGTAATATTTATTTTTTCAAATCACACCTTCATAAGACCACTTTCACCAATGTCTATGGCTGAATTAGTATTGCTCATTTAATTGGCATTCTTATACTTCAAATTGCTATTTGATTGATATATGCTTTATTTTTCTAGTGTAATAATGTCCCATTATTACATAGCTTTATTTATTGTAAGGCAATTTGAATTTATCAATTAGATAATTGTAAATGATGCTGCATAAATGTTTATTACCTGTCTAATGGATTTACTCCACTCAATTGAGTATTGAGCTCAACAGGCATACGGATAATGACTGGTCCTGTGATTTCTTTGATATAGAGAATTTCCATGTGAGAAAACTCATTCTACCAATGCTAACAACATTGAGTTTTAGAAAGTTGTCTAGAATACTGAAGAGTCAAAGGACTTGCCCAGGTTTCACAGCTTGTATTTGTCAGATGTGGAATTGGATTTGAGGCTAGCTTTCCAACCACTATGCTGGGGAAAATACAAATATAAATAAGATATAGTTCTCATCCTGTAGAAACTTATAATTCTGTAGCTATGTTAAGATTTTCCATTCTCAGGAAATGTAATTTATATTAAAATATTATAGGTAATAAGAATAGGTTAGAAAGTAATAAGATCAGATAAGAAGTAAATCTCTTGCAGATGAAGACATCATGGGAAACATTTTGATGGAGAACTTGGGTTTTGAGAAATATCAAATATCAAAAGTCAACAGAGGGCAGCTGGGTAGCTCAGTGGAGTGAGAGTCAGGCCTAGAGACAGGAGGTCCTAGGTTCAAACCCGGCCTCAGCCACTTCCCAGCTGTGTGACCCTGGGCAAGTCACTTGACCCCCATTGCCCACCCTTACCAATCTTCTACCTATGAGACAATACACCAAAGTACAAGGGTTAAAAAAAAAGTCAACAGAGACAAGGACATTTCCTAACTAAGGTACAACATGAATGGAAAAAATATTATTTACATCTGAGGGTTATGAGTAATATGTTCTAGCTGGAGCAAATGGATTAGAATTTGACTGATTAATGGTTAAAACCTAGGTTAATGACAGTACTATATAATAGAGTTTATATCCCTTAACCAGGTATCTGAGTCCCTCCACAATGCAGAAACATTGAAGATTTAAGGTGATAGATTTATAGGAGACACATTGTGGAAGAAAAAAGGCCTTGTTCTGGAATTAAAAGTAAGAAGAAACAGTCTGTTACTTCATTCCCTCTATCCTGGTCTGACAATAGATTAAGGATATTGTTCAATTTCAGGTCCATATTTTAGAATACACAATGATAAGTTTGAGGGCATGTAAAAGAAGGCAAACTAGGATTATGAATAGCCTTATGTCATATAATGATCAGTTAAAGAACTGGATATGTTTAGCCTGGAGAAAAGAAGGTACTGGATAAAGGAATCATCATGTTTTTCTTAAAGTACTCAAAAGGTTGTCATGTGCAAGAAATTAGTTCTGTTTGATCCTAGAGGGAAGAAAAAGGATCCATTTTATGAATCTTAAAAATTATGGAAATTTTATTTTTAAAAACAGCACATTATAGGAACTGAATAGTCTATCCCTTAGAATAATGAATTCTGTTTTGTTGGAGGAGTTAAGCAAAGGCTTGTTGGCTACTTTAAAATACAAAAAAATTTGTTGATTAAATTTTAATGATAATTTTCTGACATTTTGGATCCTGTGTTCTCTCATTCCCTCTCACTTCTTTCCCTTTCCCAAGAGAGCAGGTAATATAGATTGTACATGTATCTTCATAAAATATACATTTTCATGTTCATTGTGTTGTGAAAGAAGACACATATTGCTTAAACTAGAGGAGATTCAGGGAGGAAATAAAAGTGAAGAAAAAAAGTCAATTCATATTTAAACTTTGTTATTTCCATGGTGGTTGATAGCCTTTTTCATCATGAGTCTATTAGAGTTATCCTGGGTTCTTGCATTGCTGATAATATTTTTCATTCACAATTGGTCATTGTATATTATTACTGTTACTGTGTACAATGTTCTCTCTGTTCAGCTCACTTCAGTTTAAATCATTTCTTAAAAGCATTTCCAGGTTTTTTGGGGGGAGTTACTGTCATTTTTGCTTATTTCTTCTGCTGGACACTGTTTATATGTGCCTTAAATGGATTCTTTTTCAGTAACAGTTGAACTAAGTAGTTCTTGAGGTCTTTCTATTTTAACTCTGAAACAGAATGATGTTGTGAGTCTTGATTGATTCATTTGTCATTGATTCTGGACAAATCATTTATCCTCTCTAGCCTCAGTTTCCTCATCTATAAAATAAAGATCCTAATTTGTATAGAAGATTTTGTGAGGAAAGTATAAAGGGATAAAGGGAATACTTAGGAAGACAACATAGTAATCAGAATAAAAATATGAGAATGACTGAGACTATAGTTTTGAAAGTAGAAATGATAAAATGAGTATGTATAAAAGAGATAATACCAAGACAAGATGGAAACTACTGACTGATAAGATATGAGAGAAGAGGAAGAAGTGTGAAATAAAGGTATCATGGTGTTCAGTATAGACAGAATTGGGCATATGGTGGTGCCATGGTCAGAGAGGTAGGGATGTCAAGAGTATCAGGTTTTCAGAATAATATAAAGAGATTTTATTTTACACATATTAGATTCGTAGGGACAATAATACAGTTAAGGTTCAATGTCTAATAAGCAATTTTAAATTCTAAACTAGGGCTTAGTGGACACCTAGGGAAGCAAATTTAGAACGTATTCCAAAGAGGTAAAAGCTGACTCACTTAGAGTTTGTGTAATAAAAAAGAGAGTACATAGAGAAAGAAAAGAAAAAAAAGACAAAATCTTCAATTCAATTCTTCTGGGAAATGGCTGTGTTGAAGTAAGTTGTGTTGAAGTAAGAGGTGGAAGGGGAAATAAGAAAGAGAAGCCAATGAAAGATAGAGAATTTTATTTAGAGAGGTGGATGAGCTGGAAGAATATGGAATTTCTGATGCCAACAAAGTAGAATTATTGAGTACATAGGACATTAGTGATTTTCGAGAGCTGCTTTTAGCAGAGTCATGGGAAGAGAAGCTTTTATTGCTAGGGATCAAGGGATGAGTGGGCAATGATGAACTGGAGGTAGCAAACACGGACTACTCATTCTAGAAATTTGACAATGAAAGGGAGATGAGATGGAACATTAGCTTTAACCTCAAGGAAAACATTTTTTATAGTATAAGGAAAACCAAGTTTTCACAGCAGGGAAAAAGAGAGAAACGGGAGATTTAACAGAGAGTAGGAATGATTGAGTGAGGTTGTAGAAGAGATTGGAAGCACAATGACAATAATAGCTGGCATTTAAAGAGAATGTTACCTTAAAGGCACTTGATCTACATTATCCCATTTTCATCACAATGGCCTTGTGCTGCTGGTAGTACAAATAATACCCACATTTGCGGTAATAATGATTCACCTTTACTGTATATAGCTTCTGATGGATTATCCACAGAAATCTTTTGAGGCAGGTATCACATTCTCCTCATTTTACAGAGGAGAACTGAAGGTCAGAGAGGGAAAAATTCTTGACCATGCTCATAGAGATAGCAAGTACTGGAAGCAGGATTCAAGTGTTCTGATAAAGTTCAGGGCTTTCTTCAGGACTTCACCCCACTTTTTCTAGGTCCAGAGTTATGGAATAGGAAAAGTGGTTATCCTTGGCTAGGAGAGCCATTTATGTTACAAGGATGAGAGAAAAGAAAAATCAAGACAAGATATTTTGAGGTACAGAGGAAGATAAGTGAAGGCTTTCCTATTATGTTCCCTAGATCTTCTTGGAAAAGTAAGATGTCAAGTCATGTGATGAAAATGAAGGAGATAGTGTGATGCTGAAGGCTTGAATAGAGTCAAGGGGAAAGGAGTGAAAAAGAAGACTAAGGAAGAAAATGGTTGCATAAATTCAAAAGATCATCTCTCCAGAGCTAGAGGGGGGGCCTCAGTGGAATCTTCTGCAACTTCCTCATTTTAGAAATGAAGAACAGTAAGCAACCTGAGGTCAACTAGGCAAAAACCATTCAATGATAAAAATGTTCACTAATTGTGGTCAGTACTTTTTCCTCTTGACAACTTAACCTCAAAATATGGCAAGATGCAATGAATCCTTAAAAGGACTTTTAAGTAAAATTTTCATGTTTCCATTTTGGATACCATCATCAGTGTCCACGTAAAAACAAAATCCTAATTATTATTGGTCCATGCTGCAATTATAGATGCTGACACGAGATAGCATATCAAACTATCAGGCAGCACATTGGGATCTGAAGTACAAGTATTGGGGTAAAAAGTATTCCAAAAAGAATTTGCATTTATTCCATATATACTCATGGGTATACACATTGTCTCACCAAAAAAATAAGCTTCCAGAGGGTAGGAATTATGCATTTCTATTTCTTATTCCAAGAACCTTGCTCAGTGCCTGATCTATAATCAGTGTTAATAAGTGCCTGGTGATTGGCTTAACGTGCGTGTGCAAATGCACGCACACACATATACATACACACCATTTTTAGAATTAAATCCTTCTGTAGGGGGCTTCCTGCACTTTACCTCCTCCTAGAAATAAAAATGAACCTCAAGGGTCTGTGGGCTTAGCATGAACTCACAAAACATACATTTAGCACCATTGCAATCAGTGTTCTTTAAACCCCATTCACAGCTAGCATGGTGGAATATTGGCTCTTGGAATTTATTGTTAAATCTGTGTCTCAAGCATTAAAGGAATAATGATCAAAATAAATAGACCACTTTCCCCCTCTTCCATAAGGAATGAATAATTTTCAGGCCTGGTGATTCATCTCACTTATTAAGGAGTTCAAAGTTGGGGAAGGAGAGGAGTTTTGCATTATGCTGGTGGTAGACTAACCCAGAGGGAGCAGGTAAGCCACGTATGTTTTGGGTTAAACCAGAGTATATATATTTGTTAATATATTAGCACCTGCCTTCAGCTTATGCTTCACTGGACACTTTGCATATTTATTATATTTTATAATGCAACATTGTTAAGGAAAATAGTTATATAAAGTAATAGTGGTTATTTTTTATAGATTAACTTGAAAGAAAATCACAATACAAATGGCCTCAAATCCTGTGGTTTAATTTAGACCAAACATAAAAATTATGTCCTTTTCAAACTACTTTCATATTTTTCCATGCTAAACATTAATACAGTGCTTACTTCAGCAGCACATATACTAAACATTAAGACAACCAACGGTTTTTACTGAGTTTGACATTAAAAATACTGAGGGCTTACTGTTTTCTTAACGACAAAATTTACAAAATGCTTTAAGGTTTGGAAATCAAAGAAAACTTTACGTGATCTCATTTTGTTCTTGTAATTACTTTGAAAAGAAATTTCTGCTATCATCATTTTGCATATCAGTAAAGTGAGTGTCACAAAAGTCAAGTGACTTATCTGTAGCCCAACAACTAACAGAAGCCAGAGCTGGAAATCATTTCTGTTGCTTCATGACTACAGCAACAACAATCTTGTTCCGTATCATGTATGCCATGTCTAATCTTAGGATCCCACCAAATATTCAGCATATGTATTAGGGAGGTTATATTTGATCATTCTAAAACATTCCTGATGCAGAAAAAAATCACATTATCCAAATTTCTTTATTGGACAACTACGATGAACTTTAAAGATTTATTGGCGTAAGTATAAAGTGACTCCATTGGTTTCAGGATTTCCTGCCCAGGGTTAGCTGTAAGCTATTTGTAGAATTTTAAAAGAAAACCAAATAAGAGGAGACAAAACTTGAAATTCTCACAGGAAGAGAGATGAGAAATTCACTTGTTTACAACTGCTTGAACGCATGGGTTGGGGTGGACATGATTGAGGGTGTGGACTCGAAACTACCACACCAATGCAACCACCAACAATTTGGAAATTGGTCTTGATCAAGGACACATGACAAAACTAGTGGAAATGTGCATCGGCCATGGGTGGGGGGAGTGCGGGGGGACGAAGGGGAAAGGAGGAGCATGAATCATGTAACCATGTTAAAAATGAATATTAATAAATGTTTGAAAAAAATAAAATAAATTACACTAAAAAAAGAAAATCTATCTTAAAAAAAATTAAAACCATAAAACAATTTAATAGCTCAACCATTTCAACCCTTTGATTTACAAATGAGCAAACTCAGCTTCAGAGAGGGCCAGAACCCACTTCATCTCAGGTCTTTGGACCTTTAGTCCAATTCAACTTAATTCAATCCAATCACCATTTCCCTCCCTTTTAAAATAATATTTTATTTTTCCCCAATTCCAGGTAAAAATCATTAATTTTTAATTTCAAATTCTCTTCCACCCCCAGATGGTAAACAATCTGACACAGATTTTACATGTGTAATCATGTAAAGCATTTTTCCATATTAGTCATTTTGTGGAGGAGCTCCTAAACAAAAAAAATGAAAAAAGCTAAATATGTTTTAGTCTGTATTCAGACTTTCAGTTCTTTCTCTGGAGGCAGACAATATTCTTCATTGAGAATCTTTGGGATTGTCTTTGATCACTATATTGCTCACAATAATTAGGTTGTACATACTTGTTTATCACACAATATTGCTGTTACTATGTACAATGTTCTCCTGGTTCTGCTCACTTCACTTTACATTAGTTCATGTAAGTCTTTCAAGGTTTTTTCTGGTCTTCTTGCTCATCATTTCTCCTAGCCTACTACTATTCCATTAAAATCACACACCACTACTTGTTCAGCCTTTCCTCAATTGGTGCCTATCTTCTCAAGGTCCAATTCTTTCTAACTCAAAAAAAGCTGCTATAAATATTTTTTTACAAATAAGTCCTTATCTGTCAACAAGAATTCTTTGAGGCCCCATTCTGCTCAAAATATTTTATGTCTTAGGCTTTGGTGATTTAAAAAAAAGGCAAAAACAACCCTGAATACTGAACAATATCCTTTCAATGTAACCAGATGGGAAGAATTCAAATTACTGTTGTAAATTTTTTCTTCTCTTTTTTAAACCTTTACCTTACATCTTGGAGTCAATACTGTGTATTGGCTCCAAGGCAGAAGAGTGGTAAGGGTAGGTAATGGGGGCCAAGTGACTTGCCCAGAGTCACACAGCTGGGAAGTGTCTGAAGTCAGATTTGAACTATCTCTAGGCCTGGATCTCAATCCACTGAGCTACCCAGCTGCCCCCTGTAAATTTCTTCTTTAAAGAAAAAAATTTCAGCAATATTAAAAATTTGAAGGCTTCATTTTTATTTATACATAGCTTAGTGTTTCCATCTCCAATGATACCCTTCCCTCTGATGGCCCCCTCCAGAATTATTTTGTACTTTGTTTATTTTTTATTTTTTTCTTACTTGTGTGCATTTTATTCCCCCATTCCTTCTAGGAGAATATAAGTTCCTTGCCCAAAGAGATATTCAAAAGGGCAGAGAGAACCAAAGCAATTGGTTCTAAAACGGTCAATTTAGTGCATATTAGAAGGAACATTTTATCTATAGCAGATTCAGAATTTACTGCATAATTCCTATTTTCTGGCTTTTCTTCTTTGATAATGGGAATATTCATATTTAATCTTTTTATTTCATAATGAAAATGCTTATGAGAGAAAGGAAGCTTCTGGAGGCTAAGCATTATTTCAGTGTTATCCCTATCCCAAGAATCAAGTAGAGTATCTAACATCTAGTAATTTAATCAATGATTACTATATTGCATTTCATTTAAATATAAAACTCTCATAACCTGTATGTCATTGTAAAATAATGACTAGGTACAATATGAATTTCCAGTTAATCAGAGTCATCAGTGAAATGCTCAGAGAAAACCCTTTTCTCTCTCAAATAGCAACCCAGGATTCACACATATGGATCCACAGTCCATTGCCTAACAGAGTATCTTGTAATAATAAATGCTTAATAAATTCTAATTGCCTGGTTGACATGTACAACAGGTAGTTGAAGTAGAGTATTCAGTCAAAGAAGAGTCTAACAATTGGTTCCTCTGGAGCCCATAGGAGCTCCTCCGTATTATCTGGAAAAATCTATGCCTACAATTCTATGCTAGAAGAAACCCAAGACAGTGTGGTGTAAAGTCATTGCTTCTAGATTTAGATCAAATTTCACTTCCAATATTATTACCTTTGTGATGAGACAAGTCATTTAACTTGCTTAGCCCTTTGTTTCCTCAATGATAAAATTAGTGATTTGGACTGAATTGCCTTTGAAATCTCTTTTAGCTGAGTGATCTTATGACCTGAGGTTATCAAATATAATCTTCTCTAGGGAACAGCTAGGTGGTTCAGTGGATTGAGAATCAGGTTCAAAGATGGGAGGTCCTGGGTTCAAATGTGACCTCAAAAACTTTCTAGCTATGTGACACAATATGCAGTATTGGTTCTAAGATAAAAAAATAAGGGTATCCCCCTCATTTTATAAAGAAGAGCCCAAAGAGTGCTAGACCTAAATGTTCAGGGTCAAAGGCTCATCTCTGACTCTTACTGGTCTTACCATTATTACTGTTGACCTCTCTAAGCCTCTTTCCTCATTTATAAAATGGGAATAATAATAATACCAGTAATAATAGACTCATAGTCTTGTTAAGAGTCCCAGATTGAAATATTGTTTGAAAAGCATTCTGTAAACATTAACAGTGTCCTATAATTATCAGTTATTATTGTTAAAGATATATAGAAAGGATGTAATAGAAAGAAAGCTATCTTTTTAGAGTCTGAGAAACATGTTCACATCCTGCAAAAATACATACAAGCTGTGTGGCTCTGAATAAGTCAACATTTCAGCTTTCTCTATCAGTTCTATAAGACTGTAAGTTATGGAGCAGATGACCAAGTCAATTAATAGAGGGTTTTTCCATGCTGACATTTCCTGAAAATCATGAAATCATTTGTCTAGACTGTTCCTTTCCCCCCAAAAAAATTTGTTTCTGATCGTTTGTTTCAGTTGAGTTTGACTCTTCATGAACCCATTTGGAGTTTCTTGGCAAATAGAATGGCATAGTTTGCCAATTCCTTCTTCAGCTCATTTGAAAAATGAGGAAACTAAGGCAAATAGGGTTAAATAACTCTCCCAGGATCGTACAATTAGTAATTGTCTAAGGTCAGATTTGAACTCAGGAAGATGAGTCTTCCAGACATTAGGCCTGGCACTCTATCCACTGTGCCATGTGGTTGCCCCCAAAATACAGAAGAAAATTCTGAGAATGAACTAGGTTAAGGAATTTGCCCAGGGTCACATAGCAAGTAAGAGACAGAGGGGGATTTCAAACACAGGTTCTCTTACTCCCAATCCAATGTTTATGCCACTGAACCATACTTGGCAGAGAGTAGATTATGTGATACTCCCCTTAAGCCTCAGGGTTGAATACATTATTTCAGCAATACACCTTATCCCCACTGGCCTGGGTAAAGTGTTATTTTAATGATAATCATAATGAGGTTCATTGTTGCCTGGAGCTAAGATATAGTCTTATGTCTAAGAGGGAACACTATAGTCAGGGAGAAGAATAATTTAGTTTAAAATATTGCTTGATGTCTGCCTTTTAATTAGGTCTTCTCCCCTACCCCACCCTCCTTATGTACTCACTTATTGCCTTATGCTCCATTTGTCTTTAGGAAGATGTCATAGCAACCTAAACATGGAAAATGCAGGGATAGAGAGGTCCAGAGTCCAGCAGTTTACCCGGGCAGACATGAATCAATGAAATGGCAGCTTCGATCTCAGCACCTGAATTCATTTCTAGTATTTGATTTCCCCTCCAGCACCCATTACAAGTTGCTTTTTATTAAGTGACTGCTGATGAGCAGATGGTTTTCACCACTCTCCAGCCCCATTCCCCAGCTGCATTCTGCTGAGAAGGTGATTAAGGAGATTCCAATAACAGAACTAAATTTCAGTAGCACAATCCTTCTCTGCTTGGTGATGCCAGAGTTATTCTTTTTGTTAGACAGTGGTTTTCATGAACTTTGCTTGCTAATTGAATTTAATGTAATCTGGAAATATGAATTTTATCATGGCATAGACTTGCAAAGGGTCATCTCGTAAAGTTGAAAATGTTGTACAGTACAAAAAAAGCCAGGGACTCCAATTATTTGTTGTTGTTGTTGTTGTTTTTGCTGCTTTTTTCAAATTTCTAATGGAAATTGTAGTTTGCTCTATGATGAGGGCCTATAATACTTTTCTATTGCTCAGATTTATTTTTTTCCTTTTATTTCATTAGAGTTGACTCCCCTTTCTTTTAACTAGATGGTGGCCTCAGTGAACTAACTGGTAAATCCAAAGTGGATTAAACCGGGTAATTATCCAATAAGCCAATATAGTTTTATGATCAGATTTAAATGGATTATATTTTAATCTGTGTGATCACAGCTTAAGCAAATTGTTTATGAATTCATTAGAAATGTTGGATCACTGAGATACCACCTTTTTTTATCCTCATCTTTGTAGTTTTCATCAAAAAAAGTTAACTAGAGACATACTTTAACTGCCTTGGGTGTAATAGGAATGTGGTGGTTTCCTGAATGAGTAAATGTTCATTGAAATTCAACTCATTTCAGTTGAAGAAATATTTATTTAGAGTCTACTAGATATGATACAAGTAAAAAATTAAACTCCCTTCACTCAGAAAGTCTCTACTCTAGTAGAGGAAGACAATACACAAAAGGAACCTAGAAGAGGAGGGTTACCTGGTCCTGGAGCATCTTACTCAGGCTTTGTAGTTGAAACTGATCAGAGGTGCAGATGGAGTGGACTGAGGGCATAAGAAGAATTTGTTCCTGAAAATGAATTAATAGGAATAGCCAGGTGACTCAGGAGATGGAGAGCCAGGATTAGAAATGGGAGGTTCTGGATTCAAATATAACCTCAGATACTTCCTAGCTGTGTGACCCTGAGCATGACACTTACTTCCAATTGGCTAGCCCTTACTACCCTTCTCCCTTGGAACCAATATTTAGTATGAATTCTAAGGTTTTAGAGCATGAATTCATATAGCTAAGAGTACTGGTAAATGTTTAATAGCCAGCTCTCTAGAAAAAAATATTTATGACACATTTTCAAATTGAATCTGTATTGCTGACATTTTCCTCATTACTTTTTTAGGTCTTTACAATCATCAAAATGATATATCAAACACTATTTTATATCATTTGTTCATTTAAAGAAATATAAATGATCATACAGAAAATTTGATCATTTACTCAAGCTGGTGTGAGCTAGTTCCCACACACTGCTTCATATATCCCTCTGAGAGGCAGTGTGACAGAAGATAGAATTGGTCTTGGAAGCAGGTATACTTGAATTCAAGTCCTGCTTCGGATAGAATATTTTCTGTGTCTTTGAGCGAGGTACTTAATGTCAGTGTGCTCAGAAACTCCCTAAAACCATAAGGTAGAGAGAGGCTACTGATCTCCATTAGTAGGAAACTCCATTCATCAGTAAGTCCAGGAGGATAAGAATTGAGGAAAACCCTCTGGGTTTGGCATTTGAGACATCATTGGTAATTTCAGAGAGAGAAATGGCAGTTAAGAAGAAAGTGAGGAGAGGAGGCATTGATTGTAGAGGATGTTCTCACGTTTAACCAGAAAAAAAGAGAGAGAGATAGGATGATGGCCACCCAAACTTGATGGAGTTTGAATTTTATTGTCCATTTTTTTATTTTTGTGGGGCTTGCTTTCTTTTGTATAAAAGAGATATGGATGTGTTTGTAGTCAACAGAGAAGCAGCTGGTACAGAGGGAAAGATTAAAGTTAGTGAGAGAATAGGAGTGATAGAGTAGGCCATCTGCTAGAGAAGGAATGATGGGATGGAATCCTATGTACTTATAGAGGGGTTTATCTTGGAAAGGAGAAGTCTTCTTGATGTGAACCAGAGGTGAAATAAAAGATAACAGCATAAGATATTTGAGTGATGTAAGATGAAAAGAGATTTTTGGCATATAGCAGAAATCGAGCACCATGAAAAGAATGAATAAGTTTCAAAAAGCCACTGTGATGGGTTATAAAGTTAATCATATGGGACAATGTAAAAGGAATTTTCATGTTGTAGTGAGATTATTCAACCAAAATTTGTAGTGAACCCATTAAGGTGTCTTTCCTATTATCTTAAGGTCTATTCAATAGCATGAAATTAGGTATAAACATGGGGTGGGGTATTGGGCACAATTCAAATTTAGAGCTTGGAAGCCATGATCAGGAAAATGATTAGTGATGAAAAGACCTCACAGTCTCAAAGCCATCCTCATTTCTTTACTCTTTCTTACTCCATATGCCCAAATACAATCAAAACTGCAATGTCTTTATGATATCTTATTTTATTTTCCTCATCCCCTTCACTCACTTACTGCTTATTCTGCTTCAGGTTCTCCCTTGGAGGATCACAGGAGCCTAGAATTTGGTCTCTTTTCATCCTCTACACAGTTAACAAACTGATATTCTTAAAACTTGGGAAATAAGAAAATTATAATGAATGTAGGGATGATAATCTAGAAAAGACTGGAAGAGTGAAAGGACTGAAGTTCACGAAGAGCACGAATAACAGGTTTAGGGGTAAGACTGAGGGAAAGACTGATACAATATGATTATTGCATAAAGTAATGGAAAACTTTATGAAAATGAAAATGGAACTCTTGGGTGATGACAAGATCAAGAGTATGACCATCTCAATATAACTGAGTTGGGTGGGAGAGTACTTCATAGGATCTGAGTAAGTTGAGAAAATAGGATAATTTGAAGTCCACTAGTATGTGGGCACAAGCTGAGGAAGAAAAAAAGAACATAAACTAGATTCTGAACTTATTGAGAAAGGAAGGAGAATGTCCTAGGGTTTATTAAATAATGCTTCTTACACCTTGAATGGGTGAAAGTAGGCAGTGAATTAAACCTCAGAGAGGAGAGATTGCTGAATTATAGTCAGAAAGGGAGTGTGTAAATATAGGTAGGGAGAAAGGAGAATTCTGACTTCACCATAGCTAATGAGTAAAGAGGAAGAGGATAAATGAAACAAGCCAGGATTCAGTAAACGCTGTCAGAGGGAAAAAATGAGAAAGGAAACATTTTGGGATAAAAACAAATTTATTTACCTGATTTTGTGGGAGACATTGGGAAGGTCTCATGGGAAAGGAAGAATTGAGGTAGTGTTCAATGAGGGATAGGGAAAGATATTTGTATGAAATCTCAGGATTCAGATTCATGGAACAAGGAGGGTATAGCAGGTTGAGAGCGTGCTTATCATTGACAAATATGATCAGATGGATTTTCAGTGACTGGAAAGAAGTCTGTTATGGGAGGGAGATGATTCTACTCCTGGGAGTCTTCTATCAATTGTCAATGTTGTAGTAGATCATGATGCTGAATTTGGTGTACATGGCTACCTAGATGTCCCATAAGCATTTCCAATTCAAAATTTCCTAAACAGAATTTTTTTCTTTCTGTTTTCCTAACTTACATATTTATCTCAAGAACATCACCATACTTTCAACCATCCCACCTCACAGTCTCAAAGCCATCCTCATTTCTTTACTCTTTCTTACTCCATATGCCCAAATACAATCAAAACTGCAATGTCTTTATGATATCTTATTTTATTTTCCTCATCCCCTTCACTCACTTACTGCTTATTCTGCTTCAGGTTCTCCCTTGGAGGATCATAGGAGACTAGAATTTGGTCTCTTTCTTTCCTTTACTAATTCATCCTCTACACAGTTAACATACTGATATTCTTAAAACTTGGGTCTGATTATGACACTCTTTTCTCAAGAAGATTTCAGGGATAGCACATAGTAGGCAATTAAAGTAATTTTCTTTCAAGTATCCGTTAATTTCATTTATATTCTACCCACAAATTATATTTTGTTTTCTCTATATAACATTTTAAATTTCCTTTTGTATTGCAATCATTAGCAGAGTATAAAATCTTACATCACTGAGGTCAGTGATGTTGTTATTGGTGGTGGTGGTTGTGATTATGGTTATTGCTCTTGTCCCTACCATTTTCTTCTCCTTTTCCTCATCTTCCTCCTTTTTCTCCCCATTCTTTCCTCTGTTCCTGATAGAAGGTATTTCGTAAAGACTTATTGAGTTGACTTGAATCCCTACATTTCTCATAGTAAACATTAAATAAATAATGGTGGAACTGAATTTAATTTTTAAATTAAATAATAGCTATCTCCAAATATTTTAGTACTTTTACATAACATGACTTCTACCTAGCATTAGCAAGAAAAACTCGAAATAAACTACTTAACTTGAAAATTCAGGTTTGCAGTTGGGGAAAAAGGAAACATTTGAAGTATCTCCATGTTGAATAGAATTTTTCAAGGACATCTTGATTCCCCTTCACATGAGAATTTTATTCATGGGTTGGGTGATCAATTTGCTGACAAGTTACCAAAAACATGAGTTTTTTTCAGATATGAGGTTAGAATGGACAATCTCTAATTTCCCTTTCTAGGAACCACTAGGTGCCTCAGTATATAGAGGGACAGACCTCAAGTCAGGAAGACTCTTCTTCAGCTCATATCTGGTTTCACTTAGTAACTGAGTGACCCTCAGCAAGTCACTTATCCCTCTTTGCCTCAATTTCCTCATTTGTAAAATGACCTAGAGAAGGAAATGGTAAACCACTCCAACATGTGACAAAACCCTAAAAAGGGGTCACAAAGAGTTGGATATGACAGAAAACTGACTAGACAACAAAAAGGTATTGTTTCCAGTTTTGAGATCTTCTTTTGACTAATTTCATGGACACTGAAGACACATTATCTCCACCACCTTCCTTTGTGCCTTCTTTGTCTTTTGTTCTTTTCCCTTAAAAATAAATTCCCCTAACACTAGTGAATTAGGGCATAACTAGGTTAACCAGTTTCCTAATTCTTTTTTTAATCTTTACCTTCTTTCCTAGAATAAATATTATTTATTGGTTCCAAGGCAGAAGAGTGGTAAGGGCTAGACAATACGAGTTAAGAGACTTGCCTGGAGTCACACAATCAGGATGTGTCTGAGGTCAGATTTAAACCAAAGACTTCCAGTCTCCAGGTCTGCTTCTCTATCCACTGATGCAGCTAGCTTCATCCAAATTTTCTAATTTTTAATAAAGATGGATTGAATGAAAAAGGCCCAACATGTAGTTCTTTTATAATTTTCATTCTAATGATGCAGTTTCAGAAACAAAATAATTTAGCCTGAAGATACTGGCTTATTTAAAGATGAAATTTCAGATACTTTGATATTTAGATGGCAAAAAAAGTTTGGGATAGTTTATCAGTGTTACTCAAGTCATACAATGTAGGAGATGAAAAAATACCCTTGATCTATTAGTTTTGTCATTCTTAGAAGAAACTGAGAATAGTTTGGCATATACAATTTTTCTATTTTTTAATTTGTTCTGTTTTTAGTTAATTTTTGACCAGTGTCCAGCAGTTCTCTTATTTGTAAAATGATTTTTTGATAACATGTTGAAGTGCTGCTCTTTTTTTCCTGCAAATCAGGTTGTTTTCTTAACATTTCAAAGGCTAACCCTTAAACTTAGTTAGTGATTGGTACTATCTTTGCTCTTCAAGACTTTAAGTCCTTTTGTATTGTTGAAGATATAGGAAATGCTTAGGGAAATTCTGGAATTTCCTTTAATGACAATCTTCTATCTTTGCACTTTTCCCATTTCCTTACTACTCCTATTCTTCTTCCTTTAGTTCTGTATTGACCTTCCCTCTATTCCTCATACATGACATCCCATAACTAACATCTATATCAGTGATTCCCAAAGTGGGCGCCACTGCCCCCTGGTGGGTGCTGCAGTGATCCAGTGGGGTGGTGATGGCCACAAGTGCATTTATCTTTCCTATTAATTGCTATTAAAATTTTAAAAAAAATTAATTTCCAGGGGCACTAAGTAATATTTTTTTTCTGGAAAGGGGGTGGTAGACCAAAAAAGTTTGGGAACCTCTGATCTATACCTTTGCTTTACCTACCACTTTTGCTCCCCCCTCCACCTCACCTTCGATGCTGGAATACATTGTCTTCTCATCTCCAGCTCATAGAATTCCTCTTTTCCTTCAGGACACAGCACACAAATGCAAATTTCTTTGTAAAGTCCTTCCTGAACATCTCTTCTCCTTGTGTGTTTCCACTCAAACTACTTTAAATTTATGCTCTTTATTCTGTGCAAACATATATTCCCCTACTTAATAAAGGCTTATTGATCAATCAGTTGATTGGCAATGCAGTTCTGCCCTTACTTCTTTATTCAGGACTCAGAGCAAAATGTAGCCTTAAAGGCAGTGTTCTGACCAGGAGTCTTGCATGAAAATGTGGAAAACATACAGAAATGTGGTTGCATTCATCAAAGAGAGATTCAATTCACATTAAGTCAATTATAAAGCAGAAATGTTTGCTTAGCAAAGGTGCTTTCCACAGTCATGGAAAGCATTCTGCATAAGGTCCAAATAGAAGGTCCAAATTCCCTATAGATGGTAAATTTTCCTAGGCACTACTGTTCTGGAATGATATTTCTTTTCTTCTCCCAAGCACCAAATATTACATTGATTTCTCTGTGAATTCTATGATTACTCAAAAAGAAGAACAAGATGACTGGTCAATTAATTCATATAGGATAAATCTAAGTGGATGAAAAATGTCTATTGGCCAGATTATGACCTTTGGTTGGATGGTCAAATCACTGAGTCGTGTATCAATATATGTTTTGTGGTTAGTAAGAACAGATGAACAGTGAGTTCTGCCCAGAATTGCCAAGATGGAGAGAATGACTATGTGATTTCTCACTACACTTTGAAATATTGCACAATATTTTTATTGATCCCAAGGTATTCCTTGACAGAGAAGTCAATGCTTTAACAGAAATATTCTGGCTTAGACTTATAGGTGCACACCGTGTAATACTGTATTTTTCAAAGATGCACAAAGTAACCTAAAGAGTATTATAAAGATGCAGACAATGAGAATGTAAGGAGTACCACACATTGTTTTAAATTTTTTCTTTTATTGCTATGAACTTAATAAGCATTAACAAACACGAACTTTTTCACATTCGATGAACAGAAAAAAGGCCAATTATGAAATTATGAATCTCCATTACATAGACCTTTGAAAACAGGTATTTCAAATTTAACATGGAAGTTCCAACACTGTTTTGCTTGTCTGGATCCCATTTTCTTTTGCTCTCTTATTTGTATTTTTAAATGATACATCAATATTTTTTTCTTTTTTAACATAATTATTATTGACCCTACTTCTTTTCAAAACCCTTCTATTTAACAATCTAATAAACTTTTTAAAAGTTCCCTCCTTCTCACTCTTCCCACATCCACAAAAGGCAGGTTTGTTCATATATTATCATATAATAACTATTTCCCTTTTTGTCATGTTATGAAACAAGACACGTGATTTGCACTGAAGAAAAATTCATGCAGGAAATAAGGTGAAGAATGGTATATTTCCATCTGTATTCCGATTCTTTCTCCTCCTATTGTGGTGGATATCCTTTTTCATCTTGAGTAATTTGGTGTTGACCTGAATCCTTGCTTTTTTGATAATAATTAGGTCATTCAGGGTTAATCATCACATATTATTGTTGTTACTGTGCACAGTGATCTCTTAGATCTGTCACTTCTCTTTGCAGCACTTCATATAAATCTTTCCATTTTTTTGTTTATTTGTTTCTTATCGTACAATAGTATTCCATTACAATCATATGTCACAGCTTTTTTAGCCATTCTCCAACTGATGGACATCCCTTTATTTTCCAGTTCTTTGCAGAAAGAGCTGTTATAAATACCTTAGAACATAGAATTTGTTTTCCTTTTTCTTCAGTCACTTTAGGAAATAAAGCGGAGTGGTATTCCTGGAAGAAAAGGTTGAAAGAATTAAAAAAAAAAAACAACTCCTTGAATATAATTCCAGATGGCTCCTACAAAATGGCTGAATCAGTTCACAGTTCTACCAACAATATATTAGTGCCCTATTTTCCCCCATTCCCTTCAACATCTGTCATTTTGCCCTTTTATCATTTTAGCCAGTCTAAAGATATGAGACAGTACAGCATATTTTATTATTTTATTTACTTATTTAATAATGCTGCATGCAGGAACTCTATAAGAGATAGCACTACAGCAATATAGAATCCCGAAAGATACTAGGGCAGTCATGCAGCAATAGAATTCTTCCTATTCACCTTTTATTATGTAGCAACACTATTCCATGACATTTATGAACCACTTTTTAGTCATTTCCTTTATTGCACGCCCCTTGTGGGCAGGATTTTTAACATACATTTATTTGTTTTTTTTTTTCCATTACCTGGTTTATGTGAAGTTACTAATGTCTTCTTTTTTAATCTTTAACTTCTGTCTTAGAATAGATACTGAGTATTGGTGCCAAGCAGAATAGCAGTAAGGGATAAGCAATGGGAGTTAAGTGATTTGCCCAGGGTCACACAGCTGGGAAGTGTCTGAGACCAGATTTGAACGCAGGAACTTTCATCTCCAAGCCTGACTCTCTATCCACTGAGTCACCTCAATGTCCCTGTTTCTGTTTTTTTTTAAGGAATCAAGAAACAACAAGGTGACTTAGAATTAATGGTGATGAAAACACAACAACAGTGATGAGGATAATAATGATTATACTGAGAATGATGATAATAAATAGCAGATATTTATATAGCACATACCATGTTCTATGGACTATGCTAAGACATTTGTATTAATTATCTCATTTTTAGTACCACTTCTGGGCATGGTTATTAATATCCCCATTTTATAGCTAAAGAAACTAAGGCAAGGAGAAATTTAGTGACTGTATATTGTTACAAGGTTGGGCTTAGAGGCATTAAGAGTTGCATTCAAATTTTGATTCGGGTACTGACAGTGGGACCTGGGCAGATTTCTAGACCTTCATTTCCTCATCTTAAAAATAAATGAGTTGAAGACTACATAGATCTTTAGATCTATACGAGTGAAAAAATTGCCTTTGACCTAAAATTCAGATTCAAAGTATATCTTTTTTGAGTCAAATCTTAGTCACTTTATGCAGAATATAGGTAAAAGCATTTTATGCCCATACTAATACCAAGCTTCCAAACCATTTCTTGAAATCTCAGACCAATCCTAATTAGGAAAGTAATTCTACAAGGAATTTTCCTTATATCACCAATGTTGTATAAGAATTAGTATTATTTATCAAATAGAGAGATACTGTCAAAGACAGGAAAGCTCAGATTTAGGTCTTTCCTTTGACACCAGGCTTGCTATTTGAACTTGGGCAAACTTTTCCAACTTTTTCTGGTACCCATGAAGCTGTTTAGGATACAGGGAAGTGGATGACAACTTGGTTCTTGCTGATGAAATTTCCTTGCTCTGTATTCTCTGTATCAGTAAATAATGATTTGGATTTTCCAGTGTTTTCTCTCATTCACAGTCCATTATCCCTCCATTTGTTGAGAAAACTGAGTATTATTGATGGCTCTCTCTCATGATAAACAGGATATATATATATGTATATATATATATAAAACATATATACGTGTATACGCACATATACATATATATACACTCATCATGTATTATATTTGTGTTTTTGTATTTATATGTCTATATCTTCATGCTTAATAAGGCTTGCTGAGCCAAGATTGTTTTAGGAGCTTTTCCCCTTTCAGTGAAGCTTCAAGTCCAAACAATGAAATTACAAATGGGTTTTCAGGTTATTCAAGCAAAAATAAAACCCTTATTAGAGTGTGGACATTTTACATCCTGGCTCTGGTCACCATTGAAAAATGAGCTTAGTGTTCTCAGTGCTTTTCCCCAGTGTCCACTTGTGTCTAAATAGAAAAAGAACTTCGCATTGGCACAACCTTCTTTCCCAACTGAGAGAGGTCCAGCAGGACTGTTGGGCCAGTCAGTATGTCTCTCCAGCATCTTGGCTCTAGTCCACTATAGGTATTTCCTTTGTAAATTCTCCATAGTTTTAATTACATATGCATTTCTTCTCTGCTGGCTGTTCCAAATCACTCTGTTCCATACCAGCAGCCTGTAGGGTGAGATGTGAAAATTTAGCTGTGTGTATGTCATTTTAAGTCTGCTAGGTTCTTGTCGGGCCAAACAGGCTGTGCAAATATGAGGTAATTATTCACAAAGGTTATTGCAGATGGCCTGGGGGTAGTGGAAGGCTGGAAGAAAAGAAGAAGAAAAATCTGCTGCCAAGAAGCTAAGAAAGGAGTTTGGAATGTAGGCAGAATAGGTGGCTGCCTTCCTTATGAGATTTTTAGGGATACTATGAAGTAATGCCCAACATAAGATCCCTACTGCTCTGCAACGGTGCTTGGTTTCTTACACTAAATACTGCTGTCCTTTGTGTCATAATGGAAAGGGACCTAAGTTTGGAGTCAGAAAATCTAAATCTCAATAGCTCTGCCATTTTATATGTGTGTGACCTTGGGTAACATCTAAAGGCTAGACTTCTTAATCTGTAAAATAAGAGACTTGGGCTAGTTAACCTTTCTAAGTTACCTGAAAGTTATAAAGATATGGTCCTATGATCTTTATGGGTTCCATGGTCAAAACACATATCCTCCTGGGGGAGGTAATTACTGTCAAATGACCTAACATTATCAACGAATATCTTAATATGAATAATTGACAACTAGGTCAAAGCAAGCCCTTGAGGAAAAAGGATGTTAGGTAGATGGGATATGGAAGAGGCTATGTTCTAGAAACAAAAAGTCAAGGAATAATGCCACGACCACTTCATGATTTTACCTAGAGTTGACTCTCCAAGGAAAGAACCTAGTTTCTTATGGCAAATACTACATTTACTGGAAAATGTGGAAAAAGATATAGAAACATGTTTTTGGTGTTCCTAACACAATTAATTATAAAGATTTTGTATGTAGTTAGAAAAAAGAGCATTATTATGTATTATGAATGAATTAAACTGATTTTATGGTAGTTCAATGAATTATATACAAAACTTTACTGCTTTTCCTTGGAGTTCTGGTCCATACAAAATACAAGTTCAAATAGGTTTTCAGATTTTTCATGGAATTATGAAATGTAATATCTGGAAAGTATTCATTGTAGACATTTACTTGTTGCATCCTTTGATTTTCCAGATGAGAAAACTGAGGCATAAAATGATCATGGAATTTTCCTGTGAATCTTTATTTCAGATTATACTCATCTATTGACCCCGTGAAAAAGCAATTAAAAACAATTAAACATCAAGCAAAACAAAAACAAAATCAAAAGAATGGACTATTTTGACAGGCTGACTATAAGTGAAGAATAGAGGGAAGGAAGATCGTCAGTGAAATGTTGATACTAACCTTTTCTCCCTAAACCAATGTCCATAACTCCTCCACCCCAACCACCCTACCTCAATTACAGATGTGAAAGTTGGGAGGGAGGAGTTGGTTCAATGGCTCAATTGGCCTGAAGGAACTGTCCGTGGTGCTGCTTTCTTGGTAAAGCAGTCCTATGCAAAGATAGGTAGACACTCCTCTCTGGTTCTTTCCATAAGAGATATGGCACATATAAGAGATGAATGATTGTAATGATATTGGCAAATATCTTATAGAGTCCATGTGTATTCATCATCGGCTTTTTAAAACGAATCCTCTTCATCTCCTAATAGGCAGAAAAGCTTGAGCTTTCTTTTTTAAAGAAGTTTAGCTTTAAATAAAAAAACAAAACAGGGCACAAGATCTACACAGTTTGTAATAAAGGCTGGTTTTATTGGTATTTTTATTATCTGTAAAATTCTACAAAAGTTTAAAATTAATAACAACCAGGAACAGAGAAGTGAGATAATAAAAAGTTCTGGCATTGCCATGGGAGATGCACATTGCTTTGCCTTTCACTAGGAAAAGACAAAAGACACTTATTGATTGTGTTTATCACTGAGAGAGAGGATCAGAATGCTTATGGTTGACTTTTATTTTTAACAAAACTTTTTCATTGAAAATCAGAAGAATTTTAAAAAACCTATTCATATTGCTTAAAAATACTTTCCTATATTAAAGTCCCTCTCAAATGTTTCATAACATTGTGGAAGTAGCTCTCAGTTCTGAAATTAAATCAAGTCATAGGACCCAAGTTTTAGTTCCATTTCTGCCACTTAATAACTATATACCCTAGGACAAATCTCAGTTTCCTACTTTGTAAAATTAAGGTTTTAGACAAGAGGACATCTGAGATCTCTTCTAGCTCTAAATTTATCATGCTAAAATCATTCAACCATCATTAATAGTTTCTATAATTAGGTCACGTGTCAAGTACTGTGCTAGGCATTGGGAATATAAAGACAAAAATGGTGCCTGTCCTTCAAGAGCTTACACTCTACTATGGGCATCCAGAATCTAAGTTAAAAGCAAAGAAATTTTGGAAAATCAAACTCTAAAGACTGGGTACTGCTGGAAAGGTTCAATGTAGGAAATAACAAGTCATCTAACTCTTAACTCATAAGTTCAAAGCAAGAAGTTAGAATGTTTCAAATTTCAAATATGTGGCACAGACTTTTCAAAGCTATAGTGATCAGAGTTGGCACATCAAGTTTAAGAAACAACTAATGACCAGTCAGATTAACAGATACAGTAAATAAAGGAGAATAGTAATAGGAATGTACCAATAAAGACAAGTTGGAAGAAGATTATGGAGGACTTCGCCTGCCAGACTAAGGAGACTGTTTATCGAAAATGTTATGGAAGTCCAATGAAGATTTTTGAGGAGGGCATGGAATGTTTCATTTTGCAATTGTAGAGGATTAATTCATGAAGGGTAGAGACTGTAGAAAGAAAGGTCAAGTAGAAGACTATCTTATTGCTCTGGTGGGAGAAAATCAAAGCCCGAACTAGGATGGTGACTATGAATGGGAAGTGAAAATATATGAGATGGTGAGTTGTTATAATGATAAAACTTGACATTTATCTTATAAGAGGTGAAGAGAGGGAAAAGAAACAAAGATGATACTGAAGTTATAAAACTAGGCAATTTGAAGGATGGTTGTGTGGCCAGAAAGAGAAGAAAGAATAGGTTTGTGGGAAATGTAATTATGATTTCTAAAATATCTTAACTAATAGAAAAGGCTCATAATGTGACCTTGGTGACAGATTGTACATCTATTGTCTAGGATCTGAGGTGTAGATCAGCTATATCCTAAGAGGTTCAATGCAAAATTCAATGCTCTGAGGCCTAGGTCAACTGAAGGATAATTATTTTAGTCCCAGAGGATGGGGACATGCTTCAGTTGACCTAGGCCAATTTGGTAGACAGGTTATGAACTACATTGTCCAATATGATGGCCTTTTTCATAGTCCTCATCTTTCTTGACATTTCTGAAGCTATTCATATTGTTGGTAAATCTTTCTTTACCCTCAGGTAACCTTTCTTTTTCTGGGTTTTTCTGATGCTACTCTGTTTTCCTAACTGACCAATTACTCCTCAGTAATTTTTGTTGGACCATCATCCACATTATGCTTCTTACTCTGTCTTTCATGCCTCTGACCTAGGCCATCTTTTTTCTCCATAATCTCTTGGTGATTTCATTACCTTCTAGGGCTTCAATGATCACATTTGCACAGGAGGACCTGACGTGCCAGCCCTGGTTTCTCTCCTGAATTCAATTCCTCTTTAACCAATATCCCATACATGTCTCAAACCTCCTGTTTAATCCACTCCCATCTGAGCATTCATAATTCTCTTGAGAGTATAACTTTTCTTATAGTCACACAGGTTTATAACTTCCATGTTGTTCTCAGTTCCTTGTTCTTTCTCATTCCATTGGGCTTGGAGTAAGAGAGATTGATACTTCTAGGTGTAAGACAAGTCACATAACCAACCTAAGACTGTTTCCTAATCAATAAAATGAAGATAATAACAATATTTATCTCATAGAGTAGTAAAAATCAAATCAGATAGCATTTTAAAGTAGTCACAAAATTTAAAACATGTTATAAATTTGTTACTATTAGATATAAATATATCACCTATTTAATAATATTTAATGCTATATAATATAGTATCTAAGTTAAATGCTCATATTTGTATATCTCTTATTGTACATTTTCTTATTTGATTCTCACAATAACCTTACAAAGTAGTTTCTGTTTTTATTTCCAATTTGTAGATGAGTAAAATGTGGCTTAGATAGAATAAGTGACATCTTTGCATACACAGGATGCTTACCTATTGCTTTTCTGCTTTTCCCAGATGCACCCAAGACATTTATCCATGCCCCTTTAGCTCCTTAATTAATCTCTTATTAATGATATTGAATGAGTCAAAGAAAGCATTTCACGTTCTATAGGCCATTTTCAAATGAATGACTTACTTCCTGGCCTGCATCGTAGGGTGAAAATGTAACTCTAATCTTGGAACAAATATTCCAACACATTGTCTCACTGAAAACACTATCAACCACCTGTCTTTTTTCTGGGTTCCTAATCTGGGACTGCCCTTCCATGCTGCTTCTTCAGCCAACTCATTGACTCCACCTCATTGACTTCTCCTTTTGGGGGGAATTTCTTGGGTGTCACAATTTGGGGCTAAAAAAGAAATTACTACAATCATCATTCCTTACAAGCTGTGCATTCCAACAGCAACCAAGATATGAAAAATAATAATTATTATTTATTTATGGATTGACTTATAGCCAGTAAGTGCTTTTATAAATTTTTTATCATTGCAACAAAAACCTGTGAAAAATAATGTAAATATGATCTCAAATCAAAAATTCAGGAAACTTCAGCTCTGAGAGTTGGCACTTGACAAAGTAACTGAGCTAAGAACTCAAACTAAAGTCTTATGACACTAAGTAAAAAGTATGGAGCAGGAAAGGGTGGAGAAATTGGCATTATCTAGGTTTGTTTCACTGCGCTGACAATTACTCTCTTTGTGACCTTAAAAGAGTCATTTGATGTATATCTTGGATGCTTTAGCATATCCACAATGAAGAAGTGGGAATTGATGAGTTAATTCCCCTTCTGATTCTAGAATTCATGATTCTCCAAAGGGATAGTATATGCATTGAGAGAGGGGGAATGGAAAAATGGCTACTGTAAATTCTGCATTCATACCTTCTTTTAAAAATATTTTAAAGTTTATAGATATTTTATTTTACCAGTTACGTGTAATAATGATTTTCCTCAGAAGTTTTCTAAAGTTATGCAGTTCACATTTTCTCCCAAACTGCCCCACCCCTCCTTGTTCTTACAGATTAATGCTTTAGTAACAAAAGTATTTCCTGAATTTGCTGAGGTACATACCTTTACTGTCAATGACTATCACAAATGTAGTTTATCAATCGAATTAGCTAGGAGAATTATTCTTCTCTTCAGATATGGAAAGTAAATAAACATATCTGCTATTTTAATTTCTTCTTTATCCTAGCATTCTCCCCTCTTTTACATGATTAAAAAGAAGATATGTTTTCTTAATTTTCTTGATGGATGGAGGGGCCACCTTGAATCTAAAAAGACTTGAGTTCAAATTCATACATTCGCTTTGAGAAAAAGTCCATGACATCTCCATATACTAAGAAACTTTCTAAGATTACAGGTTGCAAAGAAAGTGCCAACCTCCATTGGTAAAGGAAGTTTTTTTTTTTCCCATGAGATCTCCCTAAGCAACGAATCATGTATCTTCTCTCTAACATTTTATTTTTACTTTCCCTTCATCTTTAAGTGTATCTTTTCCTTCTGTGAGGGAGAAAACAGTTTTGAAAAATTAATCAATGGATCAACCAAGTCTAACATTAGATACAGAATTCAACACTCAACATTTCCACTTCACCAGTGGAATGAGGGAAAGGGTATACTTTTAGATTTTTGGTTTGAAGCTAAGCCTGTATATTAAAATTCGATGGTAAATTTTTTTGGTCATTGCTGTGGTTGTTCTTTCCATTGATACTATTCCATTGAGACTTGGATATTTTGTCCTGAATTTTTTGTGACAATTCACACACAACCTCTCATACTCCTCCATATTAGTCGATTTTCATATTCATCATTATTTTCAGTAGACTATTTCATTGTATTGCATACTATAAGTTTTTAGATATTCTTCAATCAATGGGCCAATACTTTTTTCCAGCTATTTCCTTAAAAAAACAGTGCTGCTATTCACATCTTGGGGCCTATGGATATTGATTAAAGTACGTATCTACTAGTGGATAATCTGGTCATAGGGTTATTTTGTCACTCCATTACCATAATTCTAAATGACTTTCCAGGATGGTTGGACTAATTCACAGCTTCACAAATCACATATTATTGTCCCTGTCTTTCCACAGCCCCATCAACACTGATTGTGCCATTTTTTAAATTGAAAAAAAGGTGCAACATTTCTAGGAGTATAATGGCTTATCAGAACTGTTTTGATTTGATTTTTATCTTATTTTGATGATTTATAGCAATATTTCATATGTTTATTCATAGTTTGTAATTTTTTGAGGAATTAAAAACAATCCTTACATGATATATTTGTTGAGGAATGACTTTTATTCATATATATATGTGTGTGTGTGTGTGTGTGTGTGTGTGTGTGTGTATGTGTGTGTGTGTGTGTTAGTTTTTTGTATTTCAGATATCAGGGCCTTATCAGAGATTTTTGATGAAAATTCTGACCCATCCCCTTCCATGTGTCCCACTAGTGATTTCCTCTTGGAGTTTCCATTTTATGGAGGGACTAAAACTGTTTCATCTTATTTCTGCCCCAAACCTATTTCTGACTTTCTCTGAACATCAAAACACTTCTCTTTTCTCTCTTTGATTCCCCCTTTCAGCTCCCTTTTTAATATTGTCTTTCCTCTCCCCATTAGAATGCAAATTCCTTAAAGCTCCTATTTTTCCCTTGTATTTATATTCCCCCACTTAGCACCGTACCTGAAACATAGTAAGCACTCAATAAATGTATGTATCCTCCATTTCTTTACTTCCTAATCCACTTCTTTCTTACTCTAGTTGTATTTCATGTGTTCATAAAGAAGAAAGTTTTTTTTTTATTTTATATAATCAAAATTATCTATTTGATTTTTTCTGATTTCATTCTATGCCTCATTTGATTAAAATATTTCCTTTTTAGAGATGTGAAAAGTACAAGTGTCTTCTATTTTGAATTTATTCACATATAAGGATAAAGGTATGACCTGGACTTATGTGTTCATTGGAATTCTTGGATGAAGAACTCCCTCAATCAGTGCAGGATGGTGCCAACCTTTTTTCCAACCAATAGTCTTTGAGGAATATCTAGAGGATTGAGTAGTTAAATAATTTGCTGAAGATTACAAAATCATTTTATATCAGAGGTACATTTTTAATCCGGTTTTCCTGGTCCCATGGCTAACAATCCATCCTATGCTTCATAGTTTCTTCAGAAAGTAAAAGTAAAAAGCCTCCATCATTACTATATTCCCAGGTGTTTTTTTTTATCCAAATATTATATCCTGATCAACTTCCAAGATAAGTTTGGTCATTTTCAGAGTAGTATGGCCTTAGACATATTGTGGCATATTGTGATACATTTTGGTATCTAAACATGCTTTTCACCAACCTGCTTTTCAATTTTCTCAGCAGTTCTTGTCAAATAAGAAGTTTTTCATCAAATAATGTATGCTTTTAAAATGATCAGTGTGTTATTCAGTTCAGTTATTTTCCTTAGTCTATAGTATTGCATTATCCTACTTCAATGTTTTTAACTAGCACTAAATAATTTTGATGATTATTTCTCCTTTAGTCCTGTATTTTTTCCTACATTCCCCTTGAGGCTCTAGCCTGAAAATGAATTTTGTTAGTATGCTGGCTAGCTTTATCAAGTGTCCCCTTGGTAGTTTGATTTGTATAGCACTAAATCTGTAAATTAATTTAGGTGGTATTATCTCTTTTTTTATTATGTTGCTGTGGCAAAGGCAGGAACATTGAATATCCCTCCAGTTATCCTTTATTTCTTTAAGGATCATTTATAATTATATCTGTACAGGTCTTCAGTGTGCTTCGAGAAATTGACTCTCAGTTATTCTATGAATTTTTGTATTTATTTTGAATGGGGCTTCCTTTCCCCCCTGGATTTTATAATTGTGATATAGAATTACTCTTGAGTTTTGTGGGTTTATTTTGTATCTGTCTCAGCATTAAAACATGCAACATTTTCCCTTGCTTTCCTTGTCAAAAAGATTTTGACATCAATAAACAAAACACAATTATTTCTGGGGACTTCTCCAGTGAAAAGTTTCTATTTTGCTTTTTAACGGATTAAGGTGTGGGCCTCCCTCCACTCTCAAGTATTAACTTCCAGGCTCCTGAATGAGTAGACAATAGTATTGTGTTCCAGTCAGGAAGCCAATGTATTATTTAGACTTAGCCTTGACTTCTGTATTTTTAACTAATGCTTCATGTAAATATAATGGAAAGAATAGTGAATTTGGAGTCAGAGAACTGAGTTCAAATCTTGCCCCACTATTTGCTATTTTATTAAGTCCTTTCTTCACCTCAGGCCTCAGTTGTCTTATCTGAAAAATGTGTAAGCTCTACTTCTATCTTACTAGAAAAATGAATTTGTGGGCAAATCAGTTCTTTTCTCTGAACCTCAATTTACTCATTGGTTAAATGACAATGGTGGTCTATATGAGCTCTAAGTTCCATTCTAGCTCAAAATCTATGATTCTATGATCTTAAAGTTGATTCTACTCATAACATGAATTCACACATTTGCCTTTATGGGAGTAACTGTCTTCAACTTGCTCTCTTTTTCACTAATCTCACATTGATATCATGTTATCTTTGAACTTAACCACTGCGAGCTTTTCCATTTCAATATGATCAAGCCAAAGTGGCTTTCTTGTGGCCTTCTTGCTAGCTCTGTGTCTTTTTACAAGCCCTTCATATGGCCATCAACCATACATAAAATGGACTCTTTTTCCTCTCTGACACATAGAATCTATAGCTTCTGTATCTTTCAAAATTCTTCTCAATGGTCACCTCCTATAGGAGGTCTTTCCTGATTCCCCAGTCTACTTGCGCCTCCAACCCACGACTGAAATTATTTTGCATATGTCTTTCCCTGTGTTTTTAGAAAAAGAGAGAGCATGGTGGATTAGATAGTCTGACTTTGAATCACTTACCCCTGATTCTTGATGCCTGTATAACCATGAGTGTATCACTTAGTTTCTTGGCATTCTAGGCTTTTCTTCAAGACTATAATTTTCAGAAGAGGTGCTGACCTTGATTGAAAAAAGGAGTTTTCTTTTCTGGGACTTCTCTCCAATAGTGAAATGCAAGTCTTTATTTCTCATATTTGATGTATTCTTAGGTATTTATAGGCTACTGCTCCCAAAATATTTTAAATGTTCTGAGAGTAAGAATCCTTTCATTTTTGTATTTTCATACCCAGTTTCGGCAACATAGATGTTTAATAAATTCATGTTATTTGATTGATAATCTTTTAGATTTTAGAATAAAAATGAAATGACGATCAATTTAGTGATCACTTTTGAAGACCATGAAAGTAGTTCAAAGCCATGATGGTCATTCTATTTTCCATAGCACCTCTGAAAAATTTATAAGAAGGTGACTCTAGGCAGTGATATGGTCAATAAAGTGTCCTTAGAATTCTGTTTCTAGGGAAGCCTGAATCTCCATTTGGTGACTGGTCTGCTCCTTTCCTTGAGTTCTCAGGCTGTGTTTTGTTCCTTCATTGGGCTCTGTGAATTTTCCGTGTTTCAATAAAGACAAACTCTTCTTGTCATCATCTAAAAAATGAATTGAAGGTAAAGGTGGTTGTTGTTGTTCAGTCATTTTTGAGTCATTTCTAACACTTTGTGACCTCATTTGAGGCTTTCTTGGCAAAGACACTGTAGTAGTTTGCCATTTCCCTCCCTACTTCATTTTACAAATGAGGAACTAAAGCAAACAGGGTTAAAAGTCTTGGCCAGGGTCACGGAACTAGTAAGTGTCGGAGGCAAGTTTTGAACTCAGGAAGATGAGTCTTCATGATTCTAAAATCATTGCTCTATCTACTACATCCAACATCCTGAGAGTATAGTTTAGATTTCATCCAATGGAATAATTGTTTGTGAAATGCTTAATAGATTGACTGACACATAGTAGGCACTTAATAAATGCTTGCTATCTTCTTCCCTTTTCTCTTATATGGAAGTCTCACCTTTGCTTTAGAACACAATTTGCCTTAATCTTATTCCTCAAACTTTTGTTTCCATTGTAAATGGAGCATACAATTTTAATAATGTAGCATCCCATAGATGCATTCCTACCCAGAGCAGGATTGTACTCTTTGCCCCATTTTGAAGTCAAACTCTTCCTAAACAGTGCAAATCAGAGCTTGTGTAGCTTCTTTCAAAACCAAGTCCTGCATTTAATGACTGTCAAAACCCTCTTGCCTATAAGTCATCTACATTCCTCATGCTGTGGCTTAAGCCTATTTTTGATTTGGAATAAATCCAGCTTATTTACTTAGTTGTTCCCCATTTTTTCATGGACCACAGAGGTTTACTGCCTTTTCATCTTATGCACTGCCTATTCTTACTTTCAGGTCACATTTGAACCATTTTCTTATAGAAAAAGAAGCAGCAACATGAAAAGCTTCTTGTATTTACTCTACCTCTGCACCTAATGAAGGGGAAACATTTTTCCTTTCTTTATCCTCTTGTGCCTGATGCACTTAAAGAATTAGACTTAAAGTAATCCTACTTCCCTCAACATTTTCTGCAAGTTGTGCTTCCTCCACAACTCGAATAAATCTTCCTCTTATCAGCTTTTCCTTTTTTTTGGCATATAATACCTCAGTTTCCCCAGTGCCTAACTAGGCATGCCCCCAAGGTAAGATATTAGGAAATTGTGAAGCTGTCTTCTATCTCTCAGGCAACTGAACTTTTCTCTAAATTTCCATTTCAGGACCCACTTAGAGTTCAAAGACTTCCTCTCCCACAGGTTGGATTTTGGACTCCAAAGTAGGGGAGAAGGGGGGAGAATTATGGACCACATCTGAGAGATTAAGATGGGAAAAAGGCAGAAATGAATGGGGCCATTTCATTCATAGACCACGTTTAAGAGGAAGGAAGAAGTGTCATTATTATGTCAGTCTCCAATGCCTCAGCTATAGTATGTCTTTGATAATATTTTGGTGAATGAAATGAGGTCCAACTGGACAAGTTTAGCCTGGGAAGAAAATACTCAAGGGATATATATATATATATAT
>NC_058132.1:673663781-673675961 GCF_016433145.1 Gracilinanus agilis
ATGTGTGTGTGTGTGTGTGTGTGTGTTTGTGTGTGTGTGTGTTTGTATAACAAATTATATATTTATATTATATATATGATATGTATATAGTCTGTATATAAAATAGAAACTTCAAGGATTGTAAAGGTTGTTTATTACATGGAGGAGGGACTAGAGTATTTTTTCCTATTTAGTACCACAGGAGAAAAGGATAATAACTGATAAAAGCAAATTTTGTTGACTTCATGTCAGAAAAAAATAAACAAAAAGGAAACTTGCTAACAATGATAGTCATCCATATGCTGGCTCTGGAGGTAGAGGGTTGCTACTTCCCTAAAGTCCTTTAAACATATCCAGGTGGTATATAAAGATTACACATCTCTATGGGTTAGACTAGATGGCCACTGGGGTCCTCTCCAGATCTCAAATACTGAGGTTCTATACATGGTATTCAATCAACAAACATTTATTAAGCACCTCCTGTGTGCCAGAAATTATGCTAAGAGCTAGGGATATAAAGAAAGATAAAAACAGTCCCTGTTCTTAAGGAACTCACATTTTAATGAGAGAGATAATATACAAACAACTGTGTGAATCCAAGGTATATAGAGGACTTAATTGAGGACAATCTCAGAGGGATGGAATGGGCATGGGGGTGGAGGTGGCATTAAGGAGCTATTGATGCCAAGAGAAGAAATTGTTATTAGGCTGGAGGTCAGGCATGGGGGTGGAGAGAAGAATTCCTACCCACTAAAGGATCCCGAGGTAGAATGGGCTGCCTAAGGAACAGCTAATAATAGCTAACATTTATATGATGCTTACTATGTTCCCAGCACTATGCTAAGCACTTTACAATTATTATCTCACATTACCTCATTTGATCTTCACAGTAAGCCCGAGTGGTAGGCACTATTATTTTCCCCATTTTACAGATGATGAAAATGAGGCAAACAGAGGTTAAGTGATTTTCTCAGGGTACCCCGCTAGTAAGTGGTTGAGGCTGGATTTGAACTCAGGTCTTCTAAACTCCAGGCCCAGTGTTCTGTCCATTGTACCACCTAGCATATGCCAAGTCATGCATGTTGCATGCATCATTCACATTTGAGCCAAAGCTGGATTACCTCTTTTGCAGGATGAGATAGAAGAAATTCCTCTTTGCATATGAATTAGCAGAGATTAAATCTGAACTATTGCTAGTAACATCATGTCTATTTATAGACATATATATGCATATATATAAATATATATACATATATAACTATGTGTATATATCTAAAAAGAATATTAGATGCCTTTTTTTAGTCCTTAGACATCCTGGAAGAAACTCTTAGATGTATCTGGGTTGACGCTAATCCAGAGTGAAATCCATGCATTGTTACCTAAAGGACTTAGTTTGGGATACTTTCAGAGCTTCTGTAAACACACACATTTTATCTCATTTGATTCTCACAGCATCTTTGGGAGGTAGATGCTATTATCACTATTTTATAGTTGAGGAAACTGAGGCAAACAGGTTTGCTCTATTTGTGTTCATGTATAGATACATTTCCAGTAGCTGTGAAATTACAAAAATTAAGCCCTTTAGGAGGGGTCACTCTGAGTTAATGTCAACCCAACATCATAAAAAAATCTTCCAGGATGTCCTAAAGCCAAGGAAGATCCTTTTTGCCTATCACAGGGGTTGGCAATGTATGGCTCTTTTTGCAGGAGTCATAAAGTCCATTTTTTTTCAGGCGCTGTTACAGGAGCGGCACTGTGAGCACTGCACGGCTCTTATGAAATTACATTTTAAAAAATGTGGCGTTTATGGCTCTCAAGGCCAAAAAGGTTGCCGATCCCTCGCCTATCATCAGTGACAGATTAATTAGGAAAGAGTGTGGAGAACCTTAGTTTGAGAGATGGTGGCAAGATTGTCATCCTGGAATGAACAGTTCTGCTAGATATCTTTCTGCCCTTTAGATCACAGGTTTGTGGTGACTGGATCTTGTTCTGCCAGGATTTTATTATGCTATTAGTTTCTAATTTTTCTCCCCTAAACTTGCCCCTATAAGTTTGAATCAGCAAAAGCATTAAAGCAAAAACCAAACAAACAAACAAAAAATACTATGGAGTCAAAAGATGTGATTTTAAATCTTGCCTGTCACACTTAGTTACTGTGTGATCTTTTGCAAAGGACTTTAATTCCCTGAGTCTAAGTTTCCTCATGTGGAAAGGGAGAAGATGGGCTATACCAGATCTTTTCAGCTGTCTTTTTCACCTCTGTATTTTTTTAATAATTCGTTTTTTAGAAAAATTTTCCATGGTTACATGATTCATGTTTTTACCTTCCCCTTCACTGCCCCCCCTCAATAGCCCATGTGAATTTCCACTGGTTTTAACATGTGTCATCGATCAAGACTTATTTCCATATTATTGATAGTTGCATTGGTGTGGTCATGTCGATTCTACATCCCCAATCATGTCCACATCAGCCCATGTGTTCAAGCAGTTGTTTTTCTTCTGTGTTTCCTCTCCTGTAGTTCTTCCTCTGAATGTGGGTAGCGTTCTTTTCCATAAATCCCTCCGAATTGTCCTGGGTCATTGCATTGCTGGTAGTACAGAAGTCCATTACATTCGGTTTTACCACAGTCTATCAGTCTCTGTGTACAATATTCTCATGGATGTGCTCCTTTCACTCTGCATCAATTCCTGAAGGTCTTTCCAGTTCACATGGAATTCCTCCAGTTTATTATTCCTTTGAGCACAATAGTATTCCATCACCAGCATATACCACGATTTGTTCAGCCATTCCCCAATTGAAGGGCATTTCCTTTTTTCCGTTTTTTGCCACCACAAAAAGCGAGGCTATAAATATTTTTGTACAAGTCTTTTTATCTATGATCGCTTTGGGGTACAAACGCAGCAATGCTATGGCTGGCTCAAAGGGCAGGCAGTCTTTTAGAGCTCTTTGGGTGGCATAGTTCCAGATTGCCATCCAGAATGGTTGGATCAGTTCACAACTCCACCAGCAATGCATTAATGTCTCAATTTTGCCACATCCCTTCCAACATTCATTACTCTCACCCGCTATCATTTTAGCCAGTCTGCTAGGTGTGAGGTGCTACCTCAGAGTTGTTTTGATTTGCATTTCTCTAATTATTAGAGATTTAGAACACTTTCTCATGTGCTTATTAATAGTTTTGATTTCTTTATCTGAAAATTGCCTATTCATGTCCCTTGCCCATTTATCAATTAGGGAATGGCTTGATTTTTATACAATTGATTTAGCTCCTTGTATATTTGAGTAATTGGACCTCTGTCAGAGGGTTTTGTTATAAAGATTTTCCCCCATTTTGTTGTTTCCCTTCTGGTTTTATTTGCATTGTTTTTGTTTGTACAAAACCTTTTTAATTTAATATAATCAAAATTTATTTTACATTTGGTAATTTTTTCTAACTCTTGCTTGGTTTTAAGATTTTCCCTTTCCCATAGATCTGACAAGTATGCTATTCTGTGTTCACTTAATTTACTTATAGTTTCCTTCTTTATATTCAAGTCATTAACTCATTCTGAATTTATCTTGGAGTAGGGTGTGACATATTGATCTAAACCTAATCTCTCACATATTGTTTTCCAATTTTCCCAACATTTTTTGTCAAATAGTGGATTGGATTTTTGTCCCCAAAGTTGGACTCTTTGGGTTTATCATACACTGTCTTGCTGATGTCACTTGCCCCAAGCCTATTCCACTGATCCTCCCTTTTGTCTCTTAGTCAGTACCATATTGATTCCATGGCACTATGAATTCTTACCTTCTAGTTACCTTGCAGCAAGTAAAAATCGACTATAGGAAGAGACATGAAGGTTTAAAAAGAGGAGTTAGTCCTCGATGGGACTGAAAACAACAACGACAACAACTAACACTTCCCATATAAAAAGTACAAAATCTCATAAATTAAGTTGGCTTTCATTTTGGAAAAAAATTAAAGTAGATAGAAAGCTTTTTGGAAAAAATAAACCAGAGGTATATTAATAAAAATAGCCTTGTGGTACATTCCTTTAAAAAAAGATTGACTGAAGAATATTTTCTTGTAATAGAAAGTGAAATTAATAAATAGATAGATAAATAGGCAAGTTCCTCTTTACCGTCTCCAACATGTCTCAATTGTGAAAACATATTAAAACAGTGTTCAGATTTGCAGCTTAAACATTCCCTCCTCTAGCCACAGCCACACTGTTCCCCTCTCTGGGTGCGTATCTACATAGTAATCTTACCATCGAACCCGTGATTTTCCCAGTCTAATATCTAATACACCAAGTCTCCGAAGATAATACATTTTTGTCTCTGGCAGCATACAGCACTATTTTATGCATAATTGAGGTGGTGTTATTACTAGGCAGCCTTCTAGCAAGATAGTTTTTTCCCCTTTCTCATTCAGTTTCATTTCAGTCTTGGATATGTTCTGATGAGTTTTGTCCATCTGGTAATTAAATATGAAAATGAAATGGAGAAACACCATTGTAGGCAGGAGGGAGGGAGACAGTCTGAGCAAGTTACAGGAAAGACAAATGAAAAGATAAGCCTTTAGGCTTTGCCTTTATTTCATGTCTTGTGTCCCAGGGAGTGAACTAGAGGAGGAGGTACTCTGGCTCTGGTTTAGAATTTTCAACTAACTTTAGGTCTCTGGACACTACAAAGACATATTTTCTTCATACAGTGGTGGCAGGCATTTATCCAATTTCTGCTCTGTGGGGAATAATGTTTCCTTTCTTGGAGGAATACATATATGCATATCACCTCATATACTTTTCTGCCTGGTAAGGAAATAGTTCTAATGCTTCCAGATTCCCAGGTTCCTTATGGATATTTGTAGGATAATTAGCATACCAAGAACAAGGAACAATATATTGGAATGGTGTCAATATAAGGGTGGTCTGAGGAAGAAGATCATTACTAATCAAGGGAATCAAGGAAGGCTTCCATGAAGAGAGGTCAATACATCAGGGCGCTGGAGAACATATCATCAAACAAATATTATTGACTCCCATGTTGTATTAAATATGGAGCTATATTATATGTCATTTACTCCAGAAAACTTTCCAAGATGATAAGTTACAGAAGAGTAGCCAAAAAGCTTTGGTAGGAGAAATCCATCACCTGAATGCTCTTCATATTTATGAAACTACAGATCTAAACCAAAAGTGGAGAATGGGTCCCATAGGCATGGTGCTGAAAGCAGGAGATACAAAGACAGAAAATGAAACCATCTCTTCAATTAAGGTGTTTATATTCAACTAGAAGGATAGGAATTCAATAGGGAAAGAAGGAGGAAAGAAGGATTAGGTAATTCCAGGTGAAGGGAATATCATAAATATAAAATTGAAGGTAGGAAAGATGAGAGTGAGTCCATCAAGGCACTATCTATCTTATATGGCACATTAATGGCATCACTATGGGAAGAAGGTGATGTGAGATAAGGCCAAAAAAACAGAAGTGGTGCCAGATAAGGGCAAGCATTGAATGTCAATTAGAGCTTTCATTGAGACTTTAGAGGGGACCACTGAAGATTTATGAATGGAAGACCAACATGGACCAGTCCTTTGTCCTTTCTCTTACATTTTTATCCTTCATTCTGTTTCTTCTATCTCTTTTAGCTTTTTTATTTTTCCTTTTCTTTCTTCTCTTCAATTTTTCCTTTTCTTTTATCCTTCTTGTTCCTCTTCTATCCACTATCATTTCTCCTAGTGGAGTAAAGGATGAACTTGAATGGGAAGAAAATTAAGACATTACATCCCTCTAGGATGTGACTCCTAAAATAATCTGAGTGACAGTGAAGACCTATATATTGTGATGGCACTGAAACTACCAAGGAGAAGATGGGAGGGAAAATGGTGGAAGTAGAAGCAATATAACTTGATAAGTGATAATAATCAGCAATAACTCAAAGATTTTGATCAAGGGGACATGATGAGTTTTTTTTCATATATACTAATAGAGAAACAAGAAGTTGTAGTGGACTTAAGCTAAGAAGTTCAGTTTGAGACATACTAACTAAAAATATTGGTGACTCACTTATGAAGAGATACTCTATAAAATACAGTAGGAAATGGACTGGTCACATGAGGAGGGCAAAAGATATGAACTGGGAAACTAGAGCACTCCACATGAATCTTTACTATTTTAGGAGGAAGAAGACCTCCAGCATGTAGGGTGAGCCTATGTGGCAAATTCTGAGAGGACATGAACCTGGCATGGATGAGTTCCAATCTGCATAGTTGAAGGAACAGCCAAATCAGTGAGATCATATATGTGAGCCACCTACCCTATTGTAGATCGATTCCAGAGCACAGTAGAGTAATCAGCATTGGAACTGTATATTTGTTGTTGCTATGTGATTTTTAGTAGTGCCCAATTCTCTGTAACCCCATTTGGTGTTATTTGGTTGGTGTTTTGGCAAAGATACAAGAGTAGTAATCCTATTTTCTTCTCCAGGTCTTTTTACAGATGAGGAAACTGATATAAACATGGCTAAGTGACTTGCCTAGGACTACCTAACTGACAAGTTTTTAAGGCCAGATTTGAATTCAGGAAGATGAGTTTCCTTGATTGCAGATCCAGTACTCTATGCACTGTTCCATCTAGGTGTCCCAAATATTTAGTATCCATTATCAGAGAGATGAAGCTTTGGGAGTGAATGAGATTATCAAGAATGAGGGAGAAGAAAAGAGTCCTAAGGAAAGCATCCATGTAAAGAGCTTAGGAATTAAAGCACTTGAGGAGAGACAAGGAGAAGGCAGAGAATAAATTCTAGAGCCAAGAAAGAAAATAAGCAGAATATGAGGAGGATCAACATCATTAAATGCCACCAAAAAATTGAAGTTTAGAACAATTTGTTATCTAAACTCAAAATGAATTTCTACTTTTATCCATGTCTAGAAGTTCAAGGTGAATCAAACCAGACGGAAAAAAATCTTTCTCTCTTTAGAAGACTGTTTTTTTTTAAAGAGAGAAAAATATTTTAACATTTCAAGGGCAATTTATATGGCAATAGAAATATATGCACTAAAGCCCAGATATAATACTAACTCCTGAATTATGACATAGTCAAAATTTTAATATAGTCAAGGCAGCAAATAGAAATATCTTAATTTTTTTCTGTAGAAGCAGCATGGCATAGTTGGTTGCCAGATTTGGAATCAGAAATATCCAGTTTCAAGTTCTATCTCTGAGATGTACTGCATGACACCGAGATAGGCACCTAACCTTTCTGTATCCCTGTTACTGTCTTAGACACCAACTACTTAGATACTTAGTGGACCAAGCAGTTGTGGTTCTACATTGAAAGTAATGGATTCCATTCCAGAAGTTCTTCATAATGATGAAATCACAAGCTCCAGTAACAATAGTAATAGCTAACCTTCACGTAGAACGATGCTCAGTGCTTTACAATATTGCAACATTTGTTTAACAACCCTGGAAGGTATGTGATATTATTATCCTCATTTGACAGTTGTGGAAACTGAGGTAAACAGGTTTAAGCAATTTACCCAAAATCACACAGCTAATAAGTGTTTGAGACTGGTAAATTGTGGCATATTGTGCTACATTTTGGGATTTTAAACAAGCTTTCCATGAAACTGTTTTTCTCCCTGTCTCCATACCTAGCACTCTGTCTGGTGAGCCATTTATCCCTTTCTAGGTCTCCACAAATCAGTAGGAATGAGTGATTTCCCTTCCAAGTCTACCTTCCATCTACTTTTTATGCATCCCTATCTGTATTTAATTTTGTATACTTGGTCTGTTCCATTAGAATGTAAATTCCTTGAAGAAAGGGATTGTTCCATTTTCTCCTTGTATCTCCAGAGCTTCCAACAGTTCCTGGCACATAGCTGATGTTGAATGAATATCTGTTGATTGAGAACCTACTGTGTGCAAGGCACCGGAGTCAAAGAAACAGTACCTTCTTTTCAGGAGATTAGCAGATTTCAGTGGGGAACAGCACCTCTACATTGAGAGATCTATCCCAAACATAAATAAGATAAATACAAAATAATCAGGAAAAGGAAGGAACCAGCAGCCAGGAGAACCAGGGGAGTCCTCTTGCAAAGACAGAGATGACAAAAAAAAACCTACTTTTCCTTGTTAAGAGATTAATAAAAACAAATCAAATACCTAAGGGAATAATTCTATAGGATTCAATTCAAGCAATCATTTAGGACTGAAAGAGCTGGTTTATGTTTTGCTTGCAGTTGAGGGGGCAGGGAGTCAGGAAAGGGAATTTGGGGGGGGAACAAACAATAAGAGCCATCTATTCATGTAAACCCTGGAATTTATCAAGGCCTTACCCATTGTTCTCTAAACTGGTCTAAATCAAATATTATATCATCCTCTCTGCTTCAAATGCCCTTTTGTGAGGCCCCCAGAATGCCCCAGTAGGACTTGTTTGCCTCACTGGCAGTGTGTCTTATAATGACTCCGACTAATTTTTAAGGCTTTGGTTACAAACCCAGGAAAACAATGGAGATGGCGACAGAGCTTTAATTAGTACAGTGCCAACAGCTCCGGGAGAATCCAGTGTGAGGGCTGGCATTGAGGAGGAATTTCCTTAGTACTGAAGCTCCTCTGATTGCTTTCCACATCACGTTTTAAACAAACACTGTGGTGCTTGAGCCCTTCCTTCGTTGCCTAGGATACCCAGTTAATGTAGGCCTAAGATGCAGTTCCTTCCCTGTTAGACTTGGGGGCCATGCCTGTAAGTACAGCGCAGAGCTGCCTCTTAATAAATTAGAGAATTTTGACTGAAGAACTTTGAGGGGGGGGGATGCATTTTGATTAATGAAATAACCATCCCTCTCTCTTTTTTCCTCCTAGTCCAAAGGGAAAAATCTTGATTTTTCCTTAGTGTTTTCTGAAAAAGATAGAGAGAAAGAGAGAATATGATTGTTTCAAAACAGATGCAAAATTGATGCAGTGACCTAATTTCCAGACAAATTCCCAAAGAGCATAGTGTTTGCTTCAAAAGGAAGGTACCTAGGTAAATCTGATGAACTTCTTTCTCTAAGTCTCTTCACTCTGAAGCTTCTTCTTTTATTTGCATTAATTTGTCTTAAGGTCATACACAGAGAACATGATTTTTTTTTTACTTTGATGATGTTGAAAAGGTCATGTTATTTTGGTAGGACTGATGTGATTTTATTAGCCAAAATAAAAATGTAGAACCAGGCAACTAAAAATATAGAAGGAAAATGAAGTTGATTTTAGAAAGAGGCCATGTTCTCTCCTAGCATTCAATAAGACAATTCAGATATTTGCTTGAAATAATTTTGTTTTCTTTCAAATGCTATTTTTTGAATGTTTTTTTAAGCAATAAGATAAAGGACTCGTTTTTCCTATAGCTGATTGGCATGTCTAAATAAAGGATGGGAATCTATCTTAATTTTTTTGTGTTTAAGGGACATGTCAGAAAGAATTTCCTTTTTCAAGAATTGTCTAGTCAATATCTTTACTGGCTTAACTGGCCCTATTTTTATTGGATTAGCTCATGCAATTCCAATCAAGTATTGTCGACTGCTGGAGACGATTCTGAATTGTACCAGCAGGTGGTGCTAGAGCTATGAGTGCACTTTGGAAAGCGACTTTGGAACTTCTGCAAAACCTTGGGGGACCAGTTTGCTGGTTTTCTCTTCTCTTGCTCTGTCCTGGTCATAATTCACATTTGAAAATACTGTTCTCTGGTGCCTCTGGGCTATGTTAACATGATCGCTGCAATTGTTCCCTCTAATCCCTCCCCATCACTTTTTTTCTTCCCCCAATTCTTATCATTGTTTTCTGCTTTTATAATAGTCATGGGAAACACTGCTGCCAGAATGGGAGGAAGAGTGATTTCCTTGCCCATAATCAGAGCTTTAAGGTAACAACAGGAACAATGTTCAGTTCCTATAACAAGGTACAAAGGGAGGGGTTCAATCATACGTCCTACACATGCAAAATTTAATGGAAATGGCCCAACCTTTGCTTGTCATCTCCATTGGTTTTGTTTTGTTTTGTTTTTTGGATCTAGCCACTTGTCCACTCAGGTGCCTTTAGAAGATCTTGCTGCTGTCCTTGGCTTGTGCCCTTTTGCTGGAAGCTTCCATCCTGTCAAAGGCATTCCATGTTCTTTCATTTTGCTAATTGTGTAGAGTCAAAATTTAAAAAAAGGAAACAAACAGTTTTGATAATGCTGCATTAGCAAAGGTGCAATGAAGTTAATTCTTCAACAACACACATATTTTTGGTTTCCCAAAAGGAAAAGGGTTCGATGATTTCTGAAATTATTTTACAAATACACAAACAGCCATGACAAAGTCTGATTTTGTTGCCTTTGATTTAGAAAAAGTAATTCCAGTGAGTGAACATGGACTCTTAGAGTTAACATTCATACTCTTATATCTGTTTATGAACACACCTATAAAAAGATATTTGATTTTACATATTAAAATTTAATTTGATTCTCCTATTCCAAGAGTATTCTAACCTGCTAAAATAATCAGATAATATATTTTAATTGTATTTATTTTATATAATCTCTTAATCATTTTATTTTATTGCATAATATTTTATCTCGTCAAATCAGGGTATCATCTTACTTTTGAAATAAATTACTGTTAACTACTGCATTCTAATTTCTAAATCATCAGATAGTATTCAAAACCAACTAGTGAAGACTCAAATATTCTAATAGCAGTATGCATGTTGTGGCTTCAGTTCACTGAGACTCATATACTTACTTCAAGAAGTCAGTTCTATGGAGAGAGAGAGAGAGAGAGAGAGAGAGAGAGAGAGAGACAGAGAGAGACAGAGAGAGACAGAGAGAGAGAGAGAGAGACAGAGAGAGAGAGACAGAGAGAGAGAGACAGAGAGAGAGACAAATAGAGACAGAGACAGAGACAGAGGCAGAGACAGAGACAGAGAGTTTTATCCTAGCTGGGAAGCATCACTGTGTGGAAGAATACATAACAGTAGTGAGTATGAGAGTAATGTTACTTTGGGTTTCCTAAGACTGAGGCTATAAAAGAAAAGTGAATTAGAGAAATGAATTAGACAATGAGAAAATGATATGGATGATTTATCGACTCTAAATAGGATATCTATAAGAACCAAACTTTGTTCTTTACTCCCTTATTTTTTCTCAGAAGGGATTTTTTAAGGGGGAAGGAGGATGAATTACCAAGATATTTTCATAATCTCATGTGCAGGAAACATGATTTTCTCACAGAATTATTTCCCCAGTTGGGTCAGGATAACCAAATAAGCTGCTTACTCTAGAGAGAACGCTTCAGTCAAGTGTATACCAGCACACAGAATCAATTTATAGCATTTTCAGTTCACAGAATTAGCTTTGTAATACTGTATGCAGTGTCCACTGAGGTCTCCTCCCTTGCCCCACCCTGAAGCATCGTACCTTGTCAGTACTGACACAGTCATTGTTAAAACTATAAATTCTTAAGCAGAACATCAGACTGCCTCAAAGGGATTCACTTAGCGGCTGCTAGAATAAGCTTATTTGTAGAGGAGAGAGCTAGAGGCCAGTAGAATATGGAGGTCTGGGTTAGGTAAAACATGGTTCTAACAAGACAGGGATTATGGTCTTGATTACTATGTGAGTCTTTTAATTTCATATCATCCAGATACACAGACTATACCTCTAACTTTGGCTAAGTTCCTGACCAATATGTAACCGTGGTTGGCAAAGGAGTTATTTTATAGATTTAAAATCACAAGGAACCCATAGAGGTCATTGAGTCCATATTTTTTCAAAAATTCTGAAATTAACAGCAATAAGTATAAACATAGAAATACTCATATAATGAAGAAAAATATTTTATGTGTAATATGAATTGATGTTTTTTAAAAAGTAGGTATTAAATCTAACAAGATACTGAAAAAAATGTCATTTGAGTTCTCTTTTAACTTCTTTTTGTTTTCTATGTATTATGAAATGTTCTTTTATTTATGATTTTTTTCCTTTTTATCCTTTTTTCTTTATTTTCTCACTCTTTTTCTTTCTTCTTAACCTTCTTTAATTCTTCAACCTTCTATTTCTCCCTTCCTTCCTTCCTTCTCTCCTTCCTTTCTTTCCTTCTTTCTTTTTTCCTCCCTCCCTTCCTTCTTTCCTTCCTTCCTTCCTTTCTTCTCCCTCCTTCCCTTCCTTCCTTCCTTTCTTCCTTTCTCCTCCCTCC
>NC_058132.1:673676348-673696803 GCF_016433145.1 Gracilinanus agilis
TCCTTCCTTCCTTCCTTCCTTCCTTCCTTCCTTCCTTCCTTCCTTCCTCTTTGCATCCTCAATGACATTTGATATATATATACTAAAAGGTATTAAATTTTAAAAGGTTAACTCAGATTGGTTTTTGAAAGGTTTTGGATTTCCAATAAGTTCAGGTGAGGTATTTGGTATTTTGTTTGGCTCTATAATTGCAGCAAAAGCCTTGTGACATCAGCTGGTTACTACTTTGCATACTTTTCCATACTGAAGCTGCATAGAGGTGTATTGTCAGAGAAAAATAGTCCCTTTGGGGGTGAAATTTGCTCTTGTTATTTTTATTATTGCTGTTTCACAAGAGGCTCTATGATAATTTTTTCCACTTGAGGGTCTTGAAATAACAGTAAAGGTTGACAAGTCAGTTAAGCCTGTCACTCACAAGACAACAGTTGACTCAGATTACCCCTGGGATCAGTGATGTCCATGGAAGTTTTGTGCAAAATAACAATTTGTCTTTTGTTTTTGTTTTTCTTTTCTCTGTTTATTGGTCCTGACAGAATTACTAATTCTGGGTGAAGTCATAGGCACTTATCCTGGTCTCCAGATAATTGCTGAAAAACATACCACTAACTGCTTATCTCTCACCATGAGAATTTCACTGACACTAGAGTTCATCAGATGTCTTAGGGACATCATTCAAGAAGACTCAGGAGAGATATTAGCACGGCAAATTGTTAGAGATGTGAGACAAAGAAAGTAAAGAAAGAGGGTAGAATGAGTGGGGATACTGAGCTAAGAGATGCAGAAAGACATTTGGGAGAGACAGAGATATATTGGACTTGCCCGAAAAGTTATTGGATGGAATAAAGTGGCAGAGATTACTTAAGTCTTCTAGGTAGTGGTAATGTTTAGATTAAGTCTATTATCCCATTTAAAATCCATAAAAGCAAATAAAGTGTTAAGGAGAGAGTTCCTTCAGTATTCCTAGGGGTGAAATACAGGATTAGTTTTATTCTTTTATTTTAAAAAATACAAATACTCAATTGTAGAGAGTTTCCCCATGGTACAAAGCAGATGCACTATGTAATTGAGTCTAAATAATTTTAAGATTCAAATTCTGAGTCATGTGACTTGGATTCAAATCTAGCTTTATCTCTTACTACTTGTATGACTTTGGGCAAGGATTTATCTGGGCCTCAGTTTAACTAAGTTGAAAATTTAGGTATCTGTCTGAGATAGTCTCTAAGATTCCTCCCAGCTCGAAATATATGAAACTAAATTTATTTACCTACTTATTTCTCTCTACTTTCTTCTTTCCTCCTTTCTCAGAAAGAGAGTTGGGTTTGAAAAAGATAGTCAGGATCCATGTGAAAGGGGGACTTTTCTAGTATCTTGCAACTCAACCTTTACTCTATGCCTGTCCTTTGTCTATATGTGAAGGTATGTATGTATTTATATGTTTATATCTTCATTGGGTGTATTGGGGACTAATGGGAAAATTCTAGATTCAATGCCCAGAGTTACACATATAGAGAATCAGCAAATATAGGGAAGAGGATAGCTGTCCAAATATCCAGAGAAACAGAGACTGATGGAGACATTGATTTGAATAGAAAATGAAATCAAATCTATTCTTCTGGTCCAAGTTTATTTACTCCAAAGTTCAGGTTTATTTTCCTTTGAACTTCTCTTCTTTAAAAGTGTGTTAAGGTGACATAATAAAAGATATATGTGAGAGTAAGATGCCACTAGACTTGGCTCACTCAAGTTTATTTATCTGAGATAAAACCTGGAAGAATAGGGAGATAATATTAAAGATTTGGGGAAGCTAGAGATTACCGAACCTGGACTAAGACCTGAGTTCAGATTCTGACAAAATATTTCTGGCTGTGTGACCCTATATAAGTCACTTACCTTTTGTGTGCCTCATTTTTCTTATCTGTAAAATGATATAATAAAAGTACCTACCTCACGGAGTTGTGAAAATCAAATAAGATGATATTTATTAAGTATTTAGCACAGTGCCTGGCTCATTGTATGCTCTTAAAAAAAACAACTTTATTTACTATTTTGGAATGAATACTAATTATTGGTTCCAAGTCATTAGGGTAGTATAGGCAAGGGAACTGGGGTTAGGTGACTCATATAGGGTAACATAGCCAGGAAGTATCTAATAGTATACTTTGAATAAATGTTTATTAACTGACTGATACATGCACACTGCTTTGCAACAGTTAAAATGCTATTCATATGTGCTAACATTGATACTGATGACAATGTTTAAGGTCTTAGAGATCACTGTCTCATATTGACTTCCTTATTCACATTTGGATTATCAGTCCATGGAGAAGGACCAATTAAAGTTTAGGCTTCATCGAAACCCATGTAAATTGCTGGTTTGAATTCACCTCAGTGATAATATATGTCCCTGACCAAAGAATCCACCACCATTCTGCTGCGGGGGAACCTCCTTATGTTTAATGATTCTGCCCTCAGTCTTGCAAAAGTATGTCTCCAAAATTCCTTTGTAAGAATTGTTTCAGTTTACATGATTACCCAGAGAGAGAACTTTATACATGGTAAACAGGATCCCTGAGGACAGTCTCCAGAGCACCATTTACTCTCTACTTTAATTATTGTCAGGCACCAATCAAGGTGTCCATGTTTTCCAGTGGCCTCTCTTTTAGTGGTACCACAGAAATCTACCATCCAATCAGTTTTTCAAGCCCTCATTTAATGTTTACTGTGTGCCAATCACAATGCTGGGTACTGAGGACACAAAAACAGAAAGGTAAATGTCTCCACATTCAAAGATCTTCCATTATGCTAGAATATACAACTGATACACAGGTTCAAATTAATTCAAGTCTCTGAAACAAGAATTTATCAAGGACACACTATGCGCAAAGCCACATGGTTAGCATTGAGGACTGAAACAGAATTAAATGAAATATTTCCTTCCCTTTAGGAGCTTATAGTCATTTGTGGGTCAGGGTTAGGGCATTGGATATATAATGTATATGAATAATTATTAAAGAGAAAGTATATAAAAGAAAACATGAATTAGTATATAATATTTTATGATTTTAAAATATTCAAAACTTTTGTCCAGTGTATCCCTACTTCTACCTTTCTCAGTAAGACATTCTTTATAGCAAAGAATAAAAAAAGGAATAAAATACAAATCAGATGAGAAAACTAGGAAATCAGCCAAGTTTGACATCATATCCAGAGTTCCATACCTATTGTTTCTGCAAAGAAGGCAGTGAGGTTCATTCTCAAATACCTTTTTTCAGCCAAGTTTGATTTAATTTAAGAACTTAATGACATTCAATTTGATCATTTTATTCTTATTCTTTCTGTTTACATTGTTGTCATCATTATATATATATATATATATATATATATATATATATATATACATATATATATTGCTTTCATGTTTCTACCTTAGTTCACTTTCTATCGGTTTGTAGTGTATTTCAATGTGTCTCTATACTCATCATATCCATCACTTCTATGGTTCTGTAATGTTTGATTGTGTTCATATTTTGAAGCTTAGCCATCTACTTTGTTTCCAGTTCTCTGTTAACTAGAAAAAGCTAGCAGCACAGATTATAATGCTATATTTATTTGAAGATATCCATGAATCTGAGAATAGGATATATGGTGAAGGGCTCTTGTGTAATGATGAAAGTAGCAATGAGACAAGAGAAATTATAATGGGCAAATTCTAAAAAGAGAAGTCAAATGAGTAATTTAGAAAGCATCAAAAATACCAGACTGATGATAGATATTATCTATGAGAGCATATGCCAAGGCTCTCAGACTCTGCTGAGGGCCCAGCATCTGAAAAATTTGTAAATTTCTTTAACAATTTATAGTACTTCAACATCACTAAATCATAGAACTGGAAATGGGTATCACAGGTTACCTGATAAAATTCACATTTAAAGAAATGTTCTCTCTCCAATACATGTCAGAACTATTCTCTAGTCTTTGACTAAAGATTTGAGATAAATGACAAATGCTGGAAGGGATGTTGCAAAACAGGCACACTAATGCACTATTGGTACTGTGAACTACTCCCAAGAATTCTGGAAAGAAACTTGGAAGTAAGCCAAAGAGGTGAATAAGCTACGTATTCCTTTGACTTAGCAATATCACTAGTAGGACTATACCCAAAGTGAATCAAAGAAGAAATGGAGCCATGTGTACAAAAATATTTATAGCAGCTCTTTTTGGGGAGGCAAAGAATTAAAACCTAAGGAGATGCTCATAGTTTGGAGGATGTTTGAACAAGTATGGGATAAAACATGTAGTATAAAATAATTTTAACATAAAAATATACTGTTATATAAAATGATGAAATTCAGAAAAAATACTGGTAAGATTTATATGAATTGATGCAAAATGATATGAGAATAACTGAGAGAACAATCTATATATTAATTGCAATATTATAAAGATAATCTAATTTGAAAGACCTAGTAAATTTGTCCAACACACTGACCCATCACAATTCCAAGTAACTCATGATGAGATGTACTATCCCCCTGCATATGGAAAGTTGATGAAAGAATGATAAGTAACATATGTTTGCATCTCTTTTTTCTTCTTTTTCTTTCCTTTGGAACATGGTTAATGCAGAAATTTTTTCTGTGTGACTATAAATATTTGTAATGGGTTTGGTTTTAATTGACTTGTTATTTAGTCAGAGGGGGGTGAGGAGAGAAAGAATTTGGATCTGAAAAAGAATTAAATAGATTTTAAATAAAAGGGATCCCATTATTCCTTCCCATCCCAACCATCACAATTAGTCCGAATCTACCTCTTCATATCTTCTACCCCATGTAAGTAGTTTAATTTGATGGATAAATACTTATTGAACATGAATAATAAAAACTTATTACCATGAGTAAAATAGTATTACCCTTAGAATATGAATACAGAGATGAAAATTAAATACCATGTCCTAAAGAAGTTTATGTTCTACTTGGAAGATATTACAGATAAATAAATAAGGGAGTATAAATTTTATAACAAGAAAGATCAATGTTATGTTGTGGGAAGAGGAAAAGACAAACAACTAATGGAATCAGGAAAGAATGTTTGGAGATGTCCCTAGAACTGAGTCTGTAGGTTTTTTTTTAATTTTATTAATAGAATTTATTTTCAGGTGTTTCAGCTCCTCCCTTCTCTCCCCATACCATAATAAAGGCATTATCTGGCAAACAGATAATGTATATATAATGTCTTTTGTGTTTCCATTTTTTTTTTCAGTTCATTCTCTGGATGGAGGTGAACATCCACAAACTGTTCTTCAAATATTAAATCTGTACTGAATATAATGTTCTCTTGTTTCTACTTGTTCCACTTTTCATTCTCATGTAGTTCTTCCCAATTAAAAAATAATCTACTCATCATTTCTCATGATGCTATAGTATCTCATCACAATCATATATAGCCTTTCCTCATTTGAGGGACATTTGCTCCATTTCTAGTTCTGTGCCACCACAAAGAGAGCTATTATAAATATTTTGGAACATATAGATTCCATTTTTTCTCCCTAATCTCCTTGGGAAACGGATCCAGCAATAGTATTAATCTAGGTAGAAACAGTTTTATAACTCTCTGGATAAAATTCCACATTGCTCTTCAAAATGGTTGGATTAATTCATAGTTCCACCAACAGCATATTAATTTCCCAGTGTCTCCACATCCCCTCCAACATTTGTCATTTTGCTCTTTTGTCACATTAGCCAATATGTCAGATATGAGATGATACCTCAGAATTGTTTGGTTTACATTACTATAATAAGCTGTGTTTTAGAGTATTTTTCCATATATCTTTATGTGCCTTTTATTTCTTTATCTCAAAACTGTTTGTTCATATCTTTTTACCCATTTATCCATTGAGGGACCAGTCTGCAAAGATTTTAACAGACAGGTTGAGGAGCAAGCATATCCAGGTATAAGACAGAGTTAAGGCAGATCTATCTTGAGTAGTGGTCCTGGAAGGACTTCCTGTAAGACTGTATAGTCTATCCCTAATAGCATGTGGTCATAGAACATGAAAAATCAATTCTCAGAACTAGAATTACAAACTCCTAAGAACTGTCTGAGATGCAGCTAGGATGTGCAATACATAGAGTGCTAGATTTGGGGTCAGGAAGACTCATCATTCCAAATTCAAATCTGGCCACAAATATTTACTAGATGTGTTATACTGGACAAGTCACTTAATTCTCTTTGCCTCAGCTTCTTCATATGTAAACTAAGATGGAAAAGGAAATGGTAAAATTATTCCGGTATCTTCACCATGAAATCCCTATAAAAGATCGAAAAAAAAAACCAGAATCATCTGAATTAATGTTGAAAATCACTAATAATAAAAGAAATAAACATCGAAACAACACTGATGTTTCACTCCCAAATCCAATAAATTGACAATATGACAAAAGGTGATATTGATCAATTTCAGAGGGTTGTGGGAGGACAGGCATCCTATTTATTGCATTGTTGATGAAGCTTATCAACTAATACAACCATTTTAAAAAACAATTTGTAATTATACAGTTAAAATAACTAAAATGTTCAAACCCTCTGACCTAGAGATTTCACTTCCAACTTTATATACATAAAAGATCATTGATTAGAAATTTCTCATATACACCAATATATTTCTACACTTTTTCTGGAAGTAAAGACTAAGAGGTGAAGTTGACAGCCATTGATTGGAGAATGGCTAAATAAATTTTACTACATAAGTATAATGGAATATCACTGAGATACAACAAAGCAAGTATCATGACCATAGAGACACTTGGATAGACTTGAATGATCTGGTGTAGAGAAGAAAAGAAAAATAAAATAAAGAAAACCAACTAAAAATCTTCAGTGGCCATAACAATGTAAAAGGAAATAACAGCTTCACAGCAATCAAAGGTGAATGCTGAAGAATTCCAAAGTCAGAGTACATTTTAGGCATTGCTAGAGGATCAGATCTGAGAAACATGAGCAATGAAAGGGAGGGACTAATTTTGTTATATTAGGACTCTCTGCCCTGTATCAAGGGGGGAGAGGAAAAAGGGGTTAGGATTGTCTAGCCCAAGAGCTATTGAGAGAGTTCTCTTCTCCCCCACCTCATCCCTGCCACTTTGGAGGTAGTACAGACCAGCAGTTCCTAGGCTCAGAATGCCTGTTAGGCAGGGGATGCTCATAAGGGTTTTCTTTCAGCACAACATTCAAAGAAGAGATGATTGAGAGGTCCAAGCTCCAGGGATGTGCCTAGTAGAAACTCTCCTAGAGGAAAAATAAAAAGGTGGGGGGAGTAAATATTGTTTATCTTGACAACCAAAAGGGGTTTCTTATATAAATTCAGGATTTAATAGGTAGACAGGCTAAGCCACTGGGAGCAGCTGTCATGATGAAAAGCATTATCAGAGTCCCTATAGAAAAGGTATTCCTGATGTAAAAGGCTACAGGGAAAGACTGCTGAAGACTCTGTGCTTAAATGTCATACAGTGGCCAGTGTAGAGGGAAAATGTCTCTACTTGGATAGTCAATAATATGAATATTTGGCAAGAAATACTCAATATCCTAAGAAAAAAAGAAGATTTAACTCTTATTATTTGGGGAAAGCTACCAATTCTTCTAGATGCAAGGTTCTTATTCAAGGAGTCACTTGATAGATTTCAGAGAGTCGATGAATTTGGATGGGAAAAACAAATCATCTTCATTTTCCCCAATATTGAAGAGAAATTTAGTACTTCTTTCAATTATGAATTTTTCAAGGGTGTAAAATCTTTTCTAGACCTCTGAAAAGGGTCCATGATGTATACAAAATGGGTAGGGACTGCTCTAGACTTTTGAAGTTCTGTTCCATCACTGAATTAGCAGCAAAATTGATGAATTAAAAAGTGAGAGTGAGAAATAAAAATGTGAAATGCTGGGTTCAAATCCAAGCTCTAATCTTTATGAATTTAGGCAAGGCCTTTAATCTTATTAAGCCTCAATTTCCTCATCTGTAAAATTAAGTCCCTTCCATCTCTAAATATGTGACCTTATGATCATCAGAAACCAGTATGCTTCTGCCATTGAGCACTTCATAAACATCTCTTCACTGAACTAAGAACCTGAGCTACATCAATCAATAATAATAATAATGATGATGATGATGATTTTTAAAAAGTGACTTCATCAGGGGGCAGCTAGGTGACTCAGTTGATTGAGAGGCAGTCTTGGGAGGGGAGATCTTGGGTTCAAATCTGGCTTCAGACACTTCCTAAGTGTGTGACCCTTTGTAAGTCACTTAACCCTCTAGTCCTTGCCACTCTTCTTCCTTGAAAGCAATACACAGTATTGATTTTGAGATGGAAGGCAGGGGGATAAAAAATCTATTTAAATAGCATAGTGGAGAGGGTCCTGGATTTTTGAATCAGAAAATCCTTGATTCAAATTTCATCTTAGACATTTACTAGCTGTGTGACTCTGGGCAAGTCACTTCTGGGTGTCTTGGTGTAATCATTTGTAAATTCAAAATAATCATCCCACATCAACTTGCCTAGGGTTGTTTTAAGAAAAATCCATCCTCAGTCTTAAGGAACTGCACAAAGATGTTCTAAAAAGATTCTAAATAAACTTTTAAATTGATGCCATAAAAAATGTCTACCTTTGAAGTCAAAGGTAATGACTAAGAATATTGGCTCTGCGACTTAACACCTGTGTGATGTCAGGCGAGTTACATCTTCAAGTGGCCTTAATTTCCCTTTTTGTAAAATAAAACTCTTGGATCCTATGGCCTCTGAGATCTCTTTAGGATTTAAATCAATGATCCTGAATCCATTTTATCTTCAAGTCCCAATTCATACTTTCTAAAGAAATCTCAGAATCCATTTGCATGTTTGTGTGTGTGTTTTCTCCCCAAATTGATGGCCAAGAGCTAGTTTAACAGATTAATGATCATAGTAACATGTTTCTTATTAGGCTGCTCAAAGTGTAGTAGCCATGAAATAATTGAAGTCGTTTTCTCTAATTTAGTACGCCCAGTTTACAAACTCCAGTTTGGCCTTCACTTGTCGAGACTGATAAGACAGCACTGTAATTCTGAAGCCAGCCATTGCTCCAAATGGAACCAGCTGACTGCAGTAAACATATAAAAAATGAAGACAGGTAACAAAAGTAGAGGGCTTGGTATTTTTCCTCTGGTGATTGTTACCAAAAGCCAAGCAACTGAAAATACTGGTCAGTCAATGAAATCAGAAGTTGTAGGAAACCTAGTGGCTTTATATCATACTGGCATCATATAACCATTGATAATCATTGGAAAAATGCTTCATGTCCGGCCCCTCTTTTGATCATCTTTTTTAATTGGATTTAAAACACCAAGTCCTGATCATCTCTCTTGTCCAAAGTCAGTCTAAAGTCTGTCTAAGGCCACATTCTCCCCCCACATGGCAAAGGGACAGCATTTTCCAAAAAATGGAGTTGGCCTCATGGACTCCTTTGATGTATGACAATATTAATGGATTTGAGGGAGGAGAATAGGAAAAATGGAATAGCCAGGAAGGAGAAATTATTTTAGAATGTAAATTCCTTGAAAGAATGGATTGCTTCATCCTTTATCTTTGTATCCATCCCCAGCACCTAATACATTGCCTTTCACAGAAAGAACATTTCACTATTGCTTGAATAGTAAAGAAAGGAACAAAAGAAATGAAAATCAAAGAAGGAAGGAACATATATCTGATATGATCAATCTCTTGTTAGTCAAAAATCCAAACTGCTGATGCTTTTTAGAAAATCAAACTATGGATTAAAATCCAGTACAGAATTCACTAATGGTTCACTGAAGACCTTGAGATATGAGTAAGTTCATTAGCTGACTCATTTCTGGCTGAACCTGCCATTGGGACAAATTCATGGTGAGCTTTTTTGTGGGAGGTGGAGCAGATTTAGAAGGGGTTGGGGCACCAAAAATACAGGAAGGTAGTCCACCAGGGGAAGAGGAAAGAAACAAGTCCATATCCCAAAATGGAGAAGTGTTCAAAGGAATTATAGAAGGGTACCCTTTGGTGAAAGAAGCTTTCCTTAGCCCCACATGGCAGCATCCTAGAGCCAAACAACATCCTCCCTATACTAGATCTAGCTCTGCTGATAATGTTATTGTTTCCTCTGGCATCTTTTAGCTTGAACCCATTAAAAAATAGAGCCTCAAAAATCAGGGGACCTAGATCACAGAAATACCTTCTCTGAGTTCACTCAGTGGGATTCCCCAAGCTTTGATTGAAAGCCCACATGAATCTTTCCTTTGCCTTTGGCAACCCTGTAGTGGTACATGTTGTCAATTATGCTTCCCAGGGCCTCATGTGATCTAGTCCTCAAGTTAAGAAACAAGAAAAAAGTTTGTCTCTGCAGATGAGCTCATGTAATAATCTAATGCAATGCAAAACACCATTGCAAACAGCATCTTCTATGTGTATAGTGTCATGCTGGGCACTTGGAAAATGAGTTATGTTGCTATTAATAATAGAAATTCACAAGAAAGAAATACTTGGGTAGTATTATAAAATATCATTTATAAATACACAATTTCTTTTAAAAATAAAATACAATATGTTTCAGTGAATTGAGAACTAGACCTAAAGATAGGAGGTCCTGGGTCCAAATCTAGCCTCAGATACATCGTGACTGTGGACAAGTCACATAACCCCCATTGCCTAGCCCTTACTACTTTCCTGTCTTGGAACTAATCCACAATACTCATTCTAAGATAGAAAATAAGGGTTTAAATATATATATATATATATATATATATATATATATTATATATATATAGTACTTGGATAATACTTTCTATTTATAAAAGTTATTTCACGTGTCACCTCATTTGATTCTCCTAACAAACTCTTTCGGGAACTGCCGACTATGAAGGAAATTGATAACCTGATAGTTTTGCAATTAAATCATCTCTAGTAATGGACAGCACCTATTTCTCTGCTCCTTTTATTGGGCCGTACTTGGTTTTTACTTCTTGTTATTCCTTTTGATGCTGAGTTTCAATTTTGTAAGCAACTAAGGATATATTTCTGGTAGCAGGCAGCGCATAAATCTTAAGTAAATAAATGAATGAAAAGGAAGCAAGGGCAAATAGCAACAGAAGTAAGAAATATTCTTGGTAAAGTTAAGGAAATTAAGACTAGGAACAAGAGAAAACTGCAATGACAGGGAATGAAGTTGAAAATGAAAATATATTTGTTTTTCTGGATATTATTGTTCACAGGGGAAGAAGCACCTGTATATTTAACTTTGTATACTGATAGCTTTTGGAATTGAGGGAGAAAAGGAAAGAATAAGTTATAACACAATAGTGGGGGAAAAAAAAGAAAGGGAAAAATATAAGGGCTTAGCTTGATCCCAATGGCCCAAATGAATGGAGCTAAGATATGAAATCAAAAGGGACTCATTGCCAGCATTTGGACAAAATAAAATTGGCTTTTGGATATTTAACTAGGCCTTTTCAATTCTTCTGAGGCAGAGGTTATTAACCGAGGGAGTGTGTCAAGATTTCAAAGGGTCTATAATCTTGAATAAAAAAAAATTCCATTTTTATTTTTGTAATCCTATGTATTTTATTTTATGTATTGAAAAATATTATTCTAAGAAGGGATCTATGAGTTTTTCTATACTTTCTCTGATGCAAAAATAAATAAATAAAAGTTAAGAACCTTCATTCTAAAGGAACATTCCTGACCAATGTATTTCAGAAAACTAATAGATTAAAACTATGTCAGTGCAACTGAACAACCTCATAGATTATTTATATTCCTGTCATTCAATGTCTTTTAGCACATCATATCTCCTACCAATTAATTATGGAAATAAAAAAGTAAATGAAAGCAGTTTTTAACACTATTTCAACATTTAAATAGAACTTGAAGAAGGCAACTGTTATCCATTAATAAACTGCTAGTTGAAGAAGTAGACCAAGCTTTTGACTTGTTAATTGTGCATTCTTTGAACCCATCATCATCTTCTCATTATGTCATATTCATTGTGTCAACTGACTGAAATCAATATTTTTTCTAGAATATTTATTCATGCTGATTTAAACATAAATAGTGCTTGATCATGAAGTTGAAATGATTAGTTCTGAACTTGGATTACTGAATCTGGAATTAATGTGTCCAAAACTGAGTGGTGATATGATTTCTCCAAAGTCATTCAGGTGGCAAGTAGTAGAACTAGCTATAATTCCTAAAAGGCATTCAGATTCCAAACCTAGTCCTTTCTTACACCTTCTGAGACATCTCTTTACCCACTGTGGGTAATTAAATTCCCTTTTCTGTAAATTGTTCCAATCAAGTCTAGTCAACAAACATGTATGAAGTACTTAGTCTCTGCTATCCAGTGTGTTAATGCTAGAAATAAAAACATGAGCAAAAAGATAACCACTTGTGCTTAAAGATTTTACATTTGAAAGGAAAAGGCAGTAAATTTGAGGAATAGAAAGAGATAGGGGAAGAGATGAAAATAGAAAAAGTCCAGGAAAATCAGGAGGACAACCTGAAGAAGAACAAAAACATGATTGGTCTTGGCATCCTCCTTGAAATGAAGGCTCCCTGAGGAACCAGTCCATTAGAAGAAGAGGCCACAGGGGTGAAGGGTACATTCAGTGGAGGAAGATAAGGAATAGAGCAAGTTTTCAGGTTATAGAAGATTTGGGGGAATTGTAGAGAAAGACAAGAGAAATACCAGAGCAGTCTGGAAATGGCGACATGATTGTCCTGGGTTTCTACCTTAAAATGGAAGGTCAGGAATTCTGGAACTTGTTTACACCTTTATTGCTCATTAAGACTTGGTATTTTCTATTATAATTTTGTCTATTCATTATATATCCTATTGGACTATAAGTTGCATGAGGGCACTTGATCATGTATTATCTAAAACATATATATCTCCAGTATTTTGTACTTTGCTTTTAAGATAGGCATTTATTAATGGCTTATTAAAAGGAACCTTATTCCAATTCCTCTACTACTTTTTGATTTAATTAGGATCAAGTCTTCTAAGTTTGTTGAGACTTCTTTGGAAATATAAAAATGAGGACTGGTGCATTTAGTATTTTACGTCCTGTTGGAGATGTTTGTATGAAAGAATGATGTTTGGCCGTGGAAATGTCCTTCTTTATTTCTAACTAGATAGGGAATGATTGTTACTATACATGTTTCATTTGGACTGTATCTAAATTGCATTTATTCCCCCAATGAAATCAACACAGAGACAGCTAAAACAGGCCGAGGGCTTCATCCTCACGGAAGTCCTGCTGGATCAAACTGACTAATAAGCCAGAGGCTGGATGTTTCCGACAATGCATACATGTCACAGAGCTCCTGAAACTCACTCATACAGAATATCTAATGCTTGCCTGGTGAGAGGCTCATTTTTTTCCTAGTTGCACACTGACCCTCAAAAAATTCTGAGTTTAGCAATAGATGGCAACACTTGTGTTCTAAGATCTAAATTTAATTTATTTTTTAACATTAATATTTGATGACAGTTTTAATATTTAAAATCATGCAAGTCTCTAACAAGGAGAGGTAGCATGCATGGAATAGTAATCAGCCGCAAAATATGCACTAGAGCAGAGTCTAAATTATGTTCTCCCTATAAAGATTTAGTTTTATCTAACAATGCCTGGGATGAATCCTCCATTTACTGGTTTGGAGTATGTCTCCATTTTAGACTGGCTAATTATTCTTTTCATCACTCCATATTAATGTTATTTTATATACTATATGTACTTCTTTTGTTCTGTATTTCTTGCTCTTACACCACACTTGCCTCAATCCCCACTAAGATTGTAAGAAAAAATTCTAAGACTCTAAGAAGGAAATTATTTGTTTTTCCTGCATGCACTCCTACTATCCTCCCTCATACATACTTTGAAGAGCCTTCATGTGAAAGAAGGATAAAACTTATTCTACTTGGCCCTAGAGAGAAGAACTATGGACAATTGGGTGAGATTTTCAAAGAGGCCATATTAGGCTTAACATAAAGAACAACTAACATCGGAGATTTAGAAGTAGAGGGAGCCTTAAAGGGGACTGACTCCTATCCTCTCATCTTAAAGATGACAAAACTGGGAAATATATTTGTCCAAGGTCACATTGGTATGATAAGGAAGAGCTAGAATTTGAGACCAAAATCTTTAACAACAAACCCAGTTTCATTTTCATAGTATCATTGGCTCTCTCTCTCCTCCCTATTCCATCTCAGATATTCTTTGATTCTCTGAAACTTCAACTTATTGATAGACTTCAAAAAATGATCCAAATAATTGTTCATTCCATGGCACCATGCTATCAGCCCCATTAGAATAGGCTGTTTTGGATTGGGGTCATGTATCTGAGGACTACTTATTAGAGCTGTTCAAGCAAGGCTTAGAGGATGAGTTGCTCATTTATTTCGACTTTGAATGGGTCATCTTATGGGGACATAAACTGCATTAAATGACATTTGATACCATAAAATCAGAGATTTACAACTACAGGGATTCTTGGAGGTCAAATCATCTTATTTTTACATTTTTAACATACATATTTTAAAATAAACTAACTATTTGCTTTATGTCTATCCCTTTTTATCTTGTTTTAAAATTTTATTATAGTTTCTTTTGTCCTAAGCATCCATTTAAAGATAGAGACCTGAGTGAGCAATGATGTCGTTTTTCTTCAGGCTGCACTTGTCTTGCTCTAATCTCTCTTTACTATTCCCCAGAACTTTCTACAACCTGAAAACTTGCACTAACCCTGAACTTTATACATTGAAAGTACCATATAATCCTGTGGCTTCTCCCTCTGATTTGCTAGTTCTTCCTAGGACCTGTCTCTTCATGACCTGTATGGAATTTTCTTGGGAAAAATAACGTAGTGACTTGCTATTTCCTTCTCCAGTAAATTAAGGCAAATGGGTGTTAAATGACTTAATCAGCTATTTACTCAGAAAGTCTGAGACTGGATTTGAACTCAAGCCTTCCGGGCTCCAGACCCATTTCTTTATCTGCTGAGCTTCTTAGCTGCTTCTCTGTGTATCTCAAGAACTCAGCAAAGTGTCTGGCAAATAGCAAACTGCTCTAAAAATGCTTATTGCTTGATTGGGCATGCTACAAAATATGTTTAATGGTCATTCCAACCCTCTTGCAAAACAAGAGTCTTTGAGCCCACATCTTCTTTGCAGCCTTATTTCTCAGGCTGTGGTCAGGTCACGTACACATTCTCCTTCATGCTGATTGATGGAATGTTCCCATAAAGCCTTCTCTGCTTTCCTTGGCTTCTTCCTGGCTCTATTGAGATGATGCTGATAAATCTCTCTCTGTTACCTGCACATATGTGCAAGCCACCCATAAATCTTGCCAGCAGACTTGTCACATAGCAGAAGCCTCTCTCCATCAGTCATTGTCCCCAGTGTTACTTCAGAGGCAGCATGGTGTAATGGATAGGGAGGGCACTGGATTTGGCATCAAGGAGAGCTGGGTTCAAATCCCACTTAAGAAAGTTATGATAAGTAAAACAGAACAAATTAAATAACCTCTATAAGATTTAGCCTTTTCATCTGAAAAATGAGGGTGTTGGCTTCAATGGCCTCTGAATTTACTTCCAGTTCTAAATCCACCATCCTCAATGGCATGACAACTTACTCCAGGCCAACAGCACAGTTCTACTCAAGACTCTGATTTGTGGATGTTTCCCATCAAGCACTAAGGAATCTGATATCTGAAATAGACAATGATAGTCGATTATTTATGTAGCTTCCTTTTATTCTTTTCTTCCTGGACAGGGGTTCATAACCTGGGGTCTGTGGTCTTTAAACAAATTCATGGAGTCAAGTAGGACTCAACATAAAGAACAGTTAGGAACAAAGATTTAGGCAGAGGAGGTACCTTAAAGATGCTTAGAAAATATTCTGATCCTATGTATTCTATTTTATGCTTTTAAGACATGAGTCTGAGAATTGGACCATAGATGTCATGAGACTGCCAAAAGAGATATCTATGGGATATCCAGAAAAGATTTAGAACTGCGTAGAATTTTTAAAACTCTTTTCTTCCATATTAGAATCAATATTATGGACTAGTTCTAAGGCAGAAGAGGGAAAAGGGCTAGGCAATGGAGGTTAAGTGACTTGCTCAGGGTCACAGAGTTAAGAAGTGTCTGAGATCAGATTTGAACTCAGGTCCTTCTGTCTCCAGGCCTGATTCTCTCTCCACTGGGACATCTAGCTAGTTCCCTGTTTTTTGGCCATCCTTTGCTATTTATTGTATCAAATGATTCCTATTTTAATTATGTCTCTTCCCCTGCCCATCCTTGCCCACCAGATCAGCTCAGACAGTCATCTCCAGCTGCCTTGTGTACTCAATGACTTGCGTGGCCAAATCTATGCTTGTGTCCTCTGGCTTTTATTTTGGTTGCTGATGTGAAGCCATAGTACTTTGCTGAGGTCTAGGACTCTTCCTCTCTTCTTAGCACGCTCAGATATCTTCTTGGAGATGGTAAAGAAAAGGATTCTAGTGGCTTCTGTGAACAGGATCTCCTCATAGGACTTCACAGTGCAGCCAGAGATCTCATCCTTTATCATGTTCCACAAAAGATTAATGAAAAATGTGTAGCTCAAAAGGAATGTCCCCCTTATTGTAGCTTCCTTCCATCAGGTACTGCTTTAAGGACATGGGGTTTTTGAAGTAGACACTGCTCTGGAAATCCTTGGTGGGAGAACACTCTAGCTTGGTCTGAAAATGGTCCACTTGGCTTTTGGACAGCAGGAAGAGCAGATTGAGGTCCAAGAGCTGGTGCATGTAGGCTGCCTTGGGAGTTGCTCTTTATATTAAAAAGAATACAGGGGGCAGCTGGGTAGCTCAGTGGATTGAGAGCCAGGCCTAGAGACAGGAGGTCCTAGGTTCAAATCCGACCTCAGACACTTCCCAGCTGTGTGTCACTTGACCCCCATTGCCTACCCTTACCAATCTTCCACCTATAAGTCAATACATAGAAGTTAAGGGTTTAAAATAAAAAAATTAAAATTAAAAAAAAAAGAGAGAATACATTTGAGCTGAGCCCTGTAGCTCTAGAGAGAAATATCTCAAAAAGCCCATCATCGTTCTATGCTCTACCTAGAATAAAATAAGTTTCCTGAAAGGAGGAGTTTTGTTTTGGGATTTCTTGCATTTCTGTATTCCTGGAACCTAGATCAGTGCCTGGCTCCCAGTAAATGTTGTAATTTCATATTATACCATATCTCATAGCATATAATATCATGTGATGCAAGGTAATACAGCATAATATAACATAACATATCATTGTAATATTCTAGTCTATTCTATAACATAATGTTATATTAACAACATGATTAAATAAATAAATGTGGAAATATCACATTATTTTAGTTGATCAACTAATATACAATTATTTAGCACTTCCAATTATTTCAGTCAATACATAAGTATAGAGTATGTTTACCAGGCACCAGGCGCTGTGTTAACTCAAGGGTGACACAAAGATTTTTAAAAAAGCAACAACAAAACAGTCTCCACCTTCAGGGAGCTTACTTAGAACAACAGGGAAATCAGTAGCTATAAATAAACAAGTTGCGTACAGGGGAGATGAAGGTAATCTTATAGGGGAAGACATTAGGAATTAGAGAAAGGGTGAGCTTGAAGCTGAACTTTTAAAGAAGCTGCCAGGGAAATACCAGTACAAGAAAGGGTCAAGAGTATCATGGGTTAGGAAGCAGGCAGGACAAAAGTATGGACATGGGGAACAGATGTTAATGTTTGAGGAGCTACATGCTGAACAGGGTAGCTGGAGGGAAGAGAAGAGGACATTTAGTAAAATATTAGAAGTTTGGAGAGGGGACAGCTAGGTGGCTCAGTGGATTGAGAATCAGGGTTCAAATCTGGCCACAGACACTATGCGACCCTGGACAAGTCACTTTAACCCAGTTCAATGACATGTTGCCTTACTGAACCTCCAGTGGTACAAGAGAAATGAAAGTTTTCTTGACTCGTATAAAAATATGGCAGAAATGGGGATGTGAATTGTTTTTTTGTAGCCACCATAAGGATCGTTGTCTTTCAGTCATTCAGTCTGATCCAAATTTTTGTGACCGCATTGACCATACTATCCATGGAGTTTTCTAGGCAATGATATTGGAGTAGTTTGTCATTTCCTTCTTGAGATAATTAAGGCAAACATGTTTAGTGAATTGCCCATTTTCACACAACTAGTAAGTATCTGAGGTTGTATTTGAATTCAGGTCTTCTGGCTCCGGTCCTATTTCTATCTTCTGAGCCATCTAACTGCCCCTACTGTAGTGATGGGAACTAATTTATTTTCTTGTGATACCTTCTGTAATTCTTCAAAATGAGAAGTCATCATAGGAGACAAGAGTTTTTTTTGGGAGATGACATGTTAGTTATATTAATAAAGTTTTCCCGAAGATCACATTATTTCGAGATACAGAAAATATTGTCAGATGGGCTATATAGATATCAACAAATTTGGAGTCATTGTACTAAGTCAGACTTTTTAAGTGATGAACCCTTTTCTATAATCTATGATAAAGATTAAAATCCTCCTTTAGCCTCCTAAATTCCTTTTTTAAAGTGTCTCTGAGTCACTTCACTGAATGTTAGTGATAGAAAGAACTTTGAAGGTTCATTTAAATTCAACTAAAAAAACCAAAATATTAAGACACTTTACTACATTTTATGGAAAAAGATAAAAACAATAAATCATCTCTGACCTCAAGTAGCTTACATTTAACTAAAGTAAATATAGTATAGACATAGCTCATTAAATACAAATTATTATTACATACAAGGTTATTTAGTGACAGAGCATGGGTGAAAATCAAATTCCCTGACTTCCCTTTCTCTTAATATTGACATGGATTTTCAAGGCTAGCATTCTGGGAATTCCAAATTTTATCTTTCTGGAAATGATGATACAATGTAACTGAACAACTCATTAGAGATCACTCAGTATGTTCTCTAATTCTGCCTGGCACACAGTAGGCACTGAATTATTGATTGATTGTGAAGATTTTATAGATAGAAAATATTGAGTAAATTCAATTTTACTTTTTCAGTAGTAATGAATTATTGTTGTTTTTAAAAGTTATTCATTGTCTTTAACTCTTTCAGAGACCTTGACAACTGATTCTTGGAGTCTTCCCAAATTGGGTTGATTTTTCTTTCCTTTATATATCCTTGGTCTGGATGGTCTGGCTGTTGTATGATTTTGTTGTCTTTGGTTCCATTTCTACTCCCTCATGTGAATCATCAAGGATTGAGATCTGATAGACTCAAAAGGTTCCACTATCAGTAATGAAAAACATAGTTTACTGTACTTATGAATAATTTAGACATTCTTACAAGATCATACTATTTTTCAACTGCTTGTTGTCCCCCTAGTTTAATTTTTAAATGATCTTAGGAGGATTTAGTTTGACTTGAATAGCAACAATTTGGCAAATTCACTTATTTACAATATCATTTCTTATGCAGCTGACAAATTTTACTTTGTCGGCTTTTGTACACAAGTTTATATTCTGGATTCATGTTGCACTTAAATGCCATGTCTCTCTGCTAGTCAAGGAGATAATGCATTTGCTATTTGATGTAGTCTCTGAGATTTTTGACCTACTACTGACAGTGGTTTTCTATCAGTAAAATTTTTATTGGAAATGTGATTATTTGTGTCTATATCTTTTTTACCCATATGCAATTTTGAGGGTTTAATAGCTCATTTGAATAGGTCAGGTCAAAACTATTTTAATTGTGCACTATATTTCCTGTTAATGTTTATCTTTGCTCAAAGTCTTTACACAAATAAAATTGAAAACATTTCCATATTGGTAAATTATTTCCTTTTTATTAAGCCAATTTTATTTGCTTTAGTATTATGTCCTATAGATATTTTTACTCAGTTTTCATTCTGAATTTACAAAATTCTAAATAAAATGTGCATATATATATATTAGAGAAATAAGAAATTATACAATATTCATATACTCCTACTATACAGTTGGCTTTAAAAGAAATGTAAGTTCAACCTATAGTATTGAAAGCAGTCTTGCTTGTCTTTGATTTTTCTGGTCTTTCCCCATTTCTATGCACTTAAAAATAATGCCTTAATGATTGTCTTTTTCTTTAATTAAAAAAAAATATTTTCTTACCTCTAACCTCTATTCTACAGCACCTCAAAAAAGAAAATAAAGATATGTAGTAAAGTACAAACACACACACACAATGGAAAAAAAACACATATATTACTGATTCTTCCTCTTGAGACTATGCTTCAACAGTTCTCTCTGGAATATCATAGTTAGTCATTGCCAGTCTGTATTTTATAAGAGTTCTCTTTCTCTCTCTCTCTCTCTCTCTCTCTCTCTCTCTCTCTCTCTCCTGTCTCTTATACAC
>NC_058132.1:673701798-673772466 GCF_016433145.1 Gracilinanus agilis
CTCTCTCTCTCTCTCTCTCTCTCTCTCTCTCTCTCTCTCTCTCTCTCTCTCTGTCTCTCCCCCTCCTTCCCCTTTCCTTCCCTTCCCTTCTCCCTCTTCTCTTTGGTCTCCTCTATTTATGGCTCTGACTTTCTGTTTGTCTTTACTCTCTGTATCTGTCCTCTTTCTCCTTTCTCTCTCTCCCTGCTTCCCCTTTTTCCTTCTTCATATTAAGGTTAATTCAGGGGGTAAATGAGCAGACACATCTCCTACTAGGGTCCAATTTGGGCAGACTGAGTGAAGATTTGTCTAAAACCAAACTGGACAGAGTAATCAGCATTACCTATGAGGTGCCTTCTGGAGCCAAGTGTAAAATCTAGAAGTTATTTCTAACGTATGTCTTCAGTGTTTTCTTTCTTGGCACATAAATCTAGACATCCCTGCAAATGCTTCTGCTATTGTTGAGAATTTAACAGACCACAGGGTGGTTTAATTTAGTTCCCTTCAAGAGACTTCTCTAAACAATGGATGTATCAAGGGAGTTTGCTGCTTCGCCACTTCTTTGAATGACTTTAAGCTAAATCAGGGAATAAAGCCTTTTTTTCTTATTTTCCCCCCACTGTAATCTTGTCTTTGGAGTCCCAGTGCTGGCTGGAACATCCTAACAGGAATGGCTGTCATGACCTTACTATACATGTGTTCGCATCTATCTAAATGATAACTCATGCTCTTTTGGGCAGCAAGATCCAACAGTGAGCAGGTGTTTGTGAAGGGCTTATACCAAAGGGTGTTTTCCATACTCCCGTAACACAGAGCTTGTGAAAGAGCTTAGAGGACCAGTAGCTATTGGAGATTTCCTTTGAGTAATAATAAACCTGGAAAATGGGCTTTATTCAGACTTTTTTTGTAAAGGGTATTCATTGTGCAAAGATGGAAAGTAGCCTGGTCATGTTTTGTTCCTGCATTGTTCTATATCATTGTCTACTCTCTGTAAGCTGGTGTCTGGAAGGTATGATAGATCCTCTTAAAATGTTATTCTGAATTTAGCTGGACATGGTGGAGAACAAAATGGCACATTGGCTCTCCAAGAATTCTTTGTCTCATGCCTCATCTCTGAAACGTTTACCTTAACTTGACTCCTCTCATCTCACTTGGGGGCTCTAGGCTCTTAATTGATGGGAACTGTCCATTTCTAGCATGACTCGTCATTTCCTATCTATCTTTATCCCATGTCCTCAATATGCCCTATAAGCATCCCTGCATCTCTTGCCCCCCTATCTTGTACCTCTAGCTTTGGGAACAGAAATCTAACCATGGATCACTTCAGTGACCACCATTCTTTCTCATCCCTTCTCAGTTGCTTGAGAACATGCTGCCACCCTGCAAAAACAAACAAACAAAAACTTCTTCATTTGATTTGTATGTTATTTCCCTCCAGTAGGATGCAGACCTTCCAAGGAGAAGAACTTTTTACTTAATCCTTATACCTTCAGTGCCAAGGATGGTGCCTGACAACAGTTGTTGTCATTCAGTTGTTTTTGTTGTATCTGGCTCCTCATGACTCTGTTTGGAGTTTTCTTGGCCAGGATACTGGAATCATTTGCCATTTCCTTCTCCAGCACATTTTAGAGATGAGGGGATTGAGGCAAACAGGGTTAAGCTACTTGCCCTGTGTCACACAGCTGGTAAATGTCCAAGCCTAGATTTGAACTCAGGAAGATGAATATTCCAGATTTCAGGCCCAGAGATATATAGTAGGCACTTAATAAACATTTTCATCTCAATTGGGTTGAATTGAGTTCTATTGATTGAAGTCATCCTAGAAGCCTTACAAAAGATGGTGCTGGTCAAATGTTTAATCTGAGAAGACCTCCAGATCTGAAGCAGCTAGTCAAAAAGCACTGATGGGTCCTTTCTACGTTCAAGCATTGTGTATAATTCTGGTGATACAAAGAAAGAGAAATATAGGATTAATGTACTCAGGGGACTCATATTCTAATAGAGGAAAACCACACAGGATGCCAATAATTATAAACATTCAAGATACATAGTGTATAAGTGACAGATAATCTCAGAGGGAAATTATTGAAGGATATAAAGCACCCAGAAAGGGCTCCTATAGACGATGAATTTGAGTATAATGTGGATTGAAGGCAAGGAAGACAGGAAGTACAAGTAAAGGGAAAGGGTATTCTAGACATGGGGGCAATCAGTGAAGAGATGGAGTCTGATGACTTAATATTGTCCTTTAGTCAATACCCCAAGCTTTAAGTACTCTCTATTTCTAGTCTCATTTTCTTTTTTGGGTCAAGATTTGAACCTTAAACCAAGAACACAAATCTTTTGTCAAGAAGATGGGGGATACACAATTTCTAGACAAACTAATGAACCTGTTAGACTGGGACTGCATACTATATGGAAGTATATTCCAGGACTCAGGAGAGGCAGAGATTAACATGGGACACAGTGAAGTCTGAGTAGGCAGTGGGTCAAGAATTCAGAGACAAAGAATATGAGATAGTGAGAAGGCAAGGTTCCAGATGGGTCAAAGTAAAGCTGTTACTATCAGTCATCGAATGTCAGAGTTAGAAGAGGTCCTGAAGGGCAGGTAGTTAAACCCCTTTCCCCTCTTTATTAAAGAGGAAATTGATATAGAAGCAATCAGAGCACGCTGAAGCAAACTGATACAAGGAAGATACTAGCTCAGTCGGCCAGGGGCTAACTGATTTCTTTGTAGAATAGGAAATAATGTAAGGCTTGGGTAAACTGGGGCTTGATTAGGAGAGAAGTTTTCACCTCGTCTAGCCATGGAATATTTCACAAAGGATAGCAGACTTGGAGTGAGGAGAAACCTGGTCTATGAATTCTATGAATTAATTACTCATTAAGTGACCAAGGGCAAGTAATCTATGCGCCCTGAGCTTCACGTCCCCCATTTAATTCACCATCATCCTCTTGTTTTCTCTATTCCTCTGTAGAGATAGAACACCTTGTGGAATTCCTGCTCTACTTTTTTTAAAAAAAAAATCATCTTCAGTTTGGATCTTATTTTGTATATATTTTGAATCACTTTTGTGCATATATTTTTTTCCTCCAAGTGCAAATGTAAATGTAAATTGGAGGAAATGTAAAATTTCCTCCATTAAATGTAAGTTCCTTGAGGACAAGGACTGGTTTTTTTTTTTTTGTTTTGTTTTTATGGTCTTTATATTCCTAAGGAAATACTGTAGGTGTGAAATAAATGACTGATTAGTTAAATTGAAGTCCCCACTTCCTAATAATAATAATAATAATAATAATAATAATTCCTACTTGACTACCACAAAGGATTGGTGTGAGATCACATGAAATGAAGGAAGTCAAAGCCAAAATACTTTGAAAAATAGGAAGTGTTATAAACATCCTGGCTGTAATTATGGTCACTAAATCAGGCCTGAGAATAACTTTTTTGGCTGCATACAGTAGAACCCAGATCTTTCATCTGTCCAGGAAATCTGGGATGAATAATTATTGTTTTTTTATGTTTTCTATAATGATTAGGGCTGCACTTGGCTGGAAAGATGAAAGAGAAGAGATCGGGGTGTTGACAAAAAAGCTACTCTTTGTTGAGCAAGCCAACCTTGATATACCTTATACTATCCCATAAGGCAATGTTGCCCTTATAAAGCAGAAGAGTTTATTCAATAATTATTCAATATGGTAAACATTTATTAAAGACATACTGTATTTATGATACTCAAGTAGAAGAGAAATTTTCCTATTGCCACAGTTATTTGCTAACTCCATGAACAACCCTTGTGATCATGAGGAGGAGGAGAAAGAGCCATCTTTTTCCTATTTGACAGAGGGAAAATAAACAAAAAAATTATTTTAGTTACTGAACTCCCAAAGAGGAACTATCATACAAATATGGAAAACTCCCTGATGATAGGATTAAGAACTGCAAGGGGCCTAAGAGAGCACCCAGACTAACTTCTTCCTTAGGCAACTTGGGCATCAAAATAGAAAGTGACTCTCTCAAGCAAAACTGACACATTCATCCCTTTGTTTACGATCTCTGAAGTGGGGAGGGTGCCTTTCAAATGATATTAAAGAGAAATGATTTTATTGTGTTTGCTACATAAGGAGCCAGCCTAGGGCATTTCCCTAGTTATGCTATACATTATTAACTATTACAAACCATTACTCTGAATTGTACCCAAGTGACCTGAAAGTTAATGCGACTCCTTAAATGCTTAGCTTACTACTTGAGAGTAACTTGGGTGTGAGGGAGGAAAGGAGAACAATTATTCATCCCAGCTCTCTCCTGAACCAATGAAAGAGTGGGACATTATGAAATTCATTAGACAAGTAATTCCCAGACCTATTGTCAGTTGCCCCATCTTTAGGGAGTGAAGCGATTCTTAAGACAAAATTGATTTTTATCTTTTCTTTTTAAAAATTTTTTGGACTGATGCTTTTAAAAAATCATATTCATATTTGGATATATTCATCCTCCCTATCCTCCACCCCAAGAAATATACCTGGCTCCTAACAAAGAAAAACAATTAAACAAAACTTCTAATTTCAGTGACCTTATATGCAAAATTCTACTCCTGTAGTTTCTTACAATATTTTTTTAATTTTTTAAAACTCTAATATCTGTTAAATATATACATATCCTTCTATATTAATTTTTTTATTTGTTACAGGGCTAGGCAATGGGGGTTAAGTGACTTGCCCCGGGTCACACAGCTAGGAAGTGTCTGAGGCTAGATTTGAACCTAGGACCTCCTGTCTCTAGGCTTGGCTCTCAATCCACTGAAACATCCATCCTACAATATTCTTGAGAGAGGAGTGGGAATTCTTTTTAATCCTGTAATATTATTTCATTTTAAAATCATTCACTCCCTTCTTTATTTAGGTATCTTTTCATTTAGATACTATTTTTTCTTTATTTCTGGTTTTTCCATTTTTTACTCTATCAGCTCAAGAGAGCATGGTTTAGCAATTATGGAGCTGAACCTCTGAATAATAATAGTAATAAATTAACAATAATAACAAAAAGAGCATTTATTTATTAGTTTCTATGTACCAGGTACTGTGCTGAGCACTTTACAAATATCTCATTTAATTATCATAGTAATCCTGGGAGGTTGGCGTTATGATTATATTCCCTTTGGAGATGGGAAAACTGAGGCAAACAGAAGTTAAGTGGCTTTCTCAGAGTCCCACGGCTGGTAAATGTCTGAGGGCAGGTTTTAACTTGGGTCTTCCTGATTTCAAGATTGCACTCTATCCACTGTGTCAACTTTCTGTTCCTGAACCAGGAAGACTTGGATTCAAGCTATATCCATGATACATACCATCTCTGTGATCCCGTTCAAATCTCTGAATCTTTTAGTGCTCTAGTGTATAAATGGAGATTTTGAACCTTGGACTTCATCCCCCATAAGTCCCTTAGTATTTCCCAAATTCCCTTTAATCTCTCCTGTACCTCCATGTTTGCGTGGTCATGTTATTGTTTTATATTTGGCTGTGACTCCTCCCTCTCTCTTTCTCCTTTATGTGTGTGGCTGAAGTGAGTTTAGCACCTTTTTCACTCTAATATTTTATGTTAGTTTATTATTAATAAAACTTGATAAAAATATAACATTTAGTTCTTGTATATTAATTTTAATCTCCACACTAGACCAGGGATAACATCCTCAAACAGAAACGGGGGACATTAAACATATATAACATATATAAGCATATAACAATCCCTTCAGGTTACATAATGACTTAGAAAACCACAAATTCATGGTATCTATATTTTGGGACACTGTTTCTAATAGTAATCCAAGTCACAGGCTAAATAAGAACATCGTTTCTTTGGTCCAAATTGAGTTGTCCAGAAGCCGAGATACAGTTGACTCCTATTTCTATTTAGTTCATTAATTCTTTTCCAAATACAGATACATTGGTTCCAAAGGCATTAAGATATGGCTGCAAATGGCCTTGATGGCAAGTTTGATAGTTCTGTTCCAGACAGCCGTCTAACAGTAAAACATTTCTGTGAAGGTACACTCTCTCCTCCACTTGGAGAGTTCAGGGATACTAATGAAGTCCCAGGTCTGTCCTTACAGCTCTCAGTTCATATAAATCTTCCCATATTTCAAAATTGATTTGCTAAAGACAGATCATCCCTGTTGACAATGATAAATGCTTGTTGAATGAATGAGTGGATACATGGATCTATCACTTTTAAGGAGGGATGGAGAGGGCATAGATTTCAATATTCAACGGTGGGACACAGTCTGTGCCTAATTGTAAAGCCAGTGAAGCTCGTCTGTCTTTCCCCCCAAGCTTCCCTGTTCTTCTTCTTTTCCGCTCTGGTGACTCTCACATTCCTCTACCTACTTGCTTCATTCTCTCACCTTAAAGAAATCTGCTCCTTTGAATCAGTCTAATCCAACTAAAATAAAAATAAAGAATGAAATTATGTGGCGCTTTCTCTGTTCTAGTGAGGTAGGGGGAGATAGATCAGCTGGTCTTCATTTGGGTGAGTGACATTTAGTCGATAAATTTCAGGGGGGTCAATGATTATGAATTGGGGGATAAATTATATTTTTTATTCACTAACTAAAATTTAGCATTTCCTGTTGACACACTGTATTTTCATAGGAATCCAAGCTGTGGGCTCAATAATAAAAAAACTTATTTGACTCAGTCTTGGTCATCAGGAAGCAACCAAGGCTATTGAGATGGGTACAAAGCAGTGGGGGTACAAAGAGGCGTCTCTGACACCACATAAGTAGTCAACTGTAATTAAATGTAAGAATACATCCGGTAGGTGATTTTTGGCTCTTCAGTGGATAGGCTTCACCTTTTGGGGGGGCCTCACTATTATTGCATATTTTGATTAAGGGGTGAGTGGGGAAAAGTCTGAAATTTAGACATTTGTCATTTATTAGACGCTGAATATTCCCAGCTGAGAAGACCCAGGTTAAAATATGATGAGACCAAGTATCTCTCTGTCCAATACAGGGCAGATGCTTGTCTGCCCAGTAGAGCCTATGTTGAAATGTGACTTGGATGTTCCTCAAAAGATTATGTGGGGGGCATCTGGGTAGTTCAGTGGATTGAGAGTCAGGCCTGGAGACAGGAGGTGCTAGGTCCAAATCCGGCCTCAGCACTTCCTATCTGTGTGACCCTGGGCAAGTCACTTGACCCCCATTGCCCACCCTTACCATTCTTTCACCTAGGAGCCAATACACAGAAGTTAAGGGTTTAAAAATAAATAAATAAATAATTAAAAAAAGATTATCTGAACACGCACACTGGATGTTCATATTTGTCAGATGTGGTTGGGAGTGATTTTTTTGTGCATCATCTACTACATCTGAGAACATGGAGTCCAAGATCTTGACTTTGGCTGGAGCAACAAGTCTAGCTCTCTCATTTTACAGATGAGAAAACTGAATCTTAAAAGTGACTTAACCAAGGTCACACAAATAGGATCTAAATATTGAGCTAAAAATGATGCCCCAAACTATTGGAGAATACAAAAATAGGGCTGTGAAGGGCATTCATTTTTCTTCTGTATCTAGATTAACATCTAGACTTAGAATTGATATTCTTTTTGTTTTTTGTTTTTTTTGTTATTCATTATTTTTTGGTTTATATGTTTTTCTTTTCTTTTTTCCCCTCTCCTCTCCCAAAGGGATCTAAAGATACAGAAAAAAAGTTAAGCACCCTTACAATAGAGGGTATTACACAGGGTGTCCTAAAAGTCTTAGTGCACTTTTAAGCTTTAATATCTTTAAGTGCTTAAAATTTCAGTAAGCCTTTTGGGACACTATATATAATTCATTAGGAATCCAAGCCTTGGGCTAAATAGGAACAGACTTTATTTGGTCCCAATTTAGTCATCATCAAGCAAGCAGAGCTATTGGGGCAGGGGCACAGACTCACATTTGCTGTGATAGGGGTAAATACACAAATAAAGTTATAAGCCATTAATTAGCTGCTCACATTTCAATAGCATTGCCTTTACTGAGGACTTATCCACCTATCTCCCAGGCTTGAAAAAACAAATGGAAACCACGTGATTTGCCCAAGATTAACCATTATGGCTTTCTTGTTCTTCAGTCTTTTCCGTCATTGTATAACTCTCCATAACCCTATTTGGGTTTTTTCTTGGCAAAGGTACAAGAGTGGTTTACCACTTTCTTCTCCAGTTTGTTCCGGCAATGAGGAAACTGAGGCAAATAGAGTTAAGTGACTTACCAGGGTCACACAGCTAGTATGTGTCAGAGCAAGGATTTAAACTCAGGGAGACAAGTCTTCCTGACTTCCAGGAATGTCCTTGTGATATATACACTATACACGGTGCCACCTAACTTCCTTTATAAATCTTAGAGCCAGTAATAAAACTCAGGTTTCTCTTGATAGTATGTTCGGTGCTTTTTCCAGCTTTATATGTTGCTAAGTGACAAATGCCTGAGATTAGAGATGGAGTAGGAGAGAAGATGAGCAGGCTGGGGGAGTACACTGTGGGCATCCTTTCTGCTTTTTCCCAGGTTTTTAAAATTCATTTTCTTCTCTGTGAATATCTCATTAGTAAATTAGTAAAGTGTGCAGTAGGGCTCTTTTGTATCAGGTACCATGTAACTTTTGCGTTGGTGAGTCACTGGTGCTTTTGAGAACATGTGTAGAGATTTTTTGGTACATCGTTTGACCTCTTCCTAAGCTGGTAAGAAATCCTGAACTCTAATAGCTGTCACCTGCTTTTTAGGCAGTTTCAAACAAAAAAGGAAACTGAATGTTCGGCAAGCCTCTGGTACCAACCGAGCCCTTCCTTGTCCCAATCATTTCCCATTCTGCTAAATATTATTATTATCAACAAACATAATCAACAAAGATGTTGGGCATTTGTATATTGTTTTAAAGTTTGCAAAAAGTGTTTTATACATACTATGAGTCTCACACTAAACCTGTAATACAGATTCTATTATCATTCCCCTTTTGTAGATGAAGAAACTGAGGCAGGCAGAGGTTAATCACACAGCTAGTAGATAGATGAGTCATAACTTTAATTCAGGGCTTGCTGAGTCCAAGCTCTGCACTCGTGCCCAGTGCAGGACCCATGTAGGAACTGGATGATTTAAGAAAAAAAGAAGATAATGAATTTACAGGGTGGCCCAAAAGTATTAGTGCTGTTATAAACAATAAGTATTTAAACTTTTAAGCTTTAATTGCTTAAAACTGCACTAAAATTTTGGGGATTACTCAATATAAAAATAAAGGAGAAATAGATGAGAGTATAAAAGAGGGAGTGGATGGGTTTACATTCACCAAAGAGTTGAGGGATAGAATAAAAGCTTTAAAAAATATGGAACCAAACTCCATTGCCTTTCCATCATTCTGGAAGCACTGCTTCTAATCCATCCTGATGGTTATATAAAAGTTTCTTAGATACAATTCAACTTTAATGATAATGTAGGATGACAGGATGAGGTATTCTGGGTGTAAAAATTTAGGAAGGGCATTGATATTGTACAGAGTAATCAAAGGAGCGTGACAGTGATGCGGAAGGATCTTGAACTCATACTGGATGAAGATCAAAGGAAGAAACCATGGATGTCGAACACAGAGAAGAGGAAACTTCAGGACACCATACCTTCAAATATTTGAAGACTGATCATATAGGCCTGAGCTAACACTTTTTTCTGCTTGACTTTAGTGGAAAGAAGTTATCTCAATGATGGAATATTGTTAAAAGGAAAATTTAAGTTCCGCACAAGCAAACACTTCCTCCTCATCAGAACTATCTAAATATGGAATAGGTGGCCTCTGCCAAGGTTCCGACTTTAACACAAGGCTGATGTGCATGGCTTGGATAGATGTAGAGGGGATTTATGGTCAAGTAGTGGTTGGCTTGAGGTTCCTTCTATTGGGTATAAGACATCAGCTGAGTTTCTATGGCTTTATGAAAGGGCCTTAAAGAGTCCTGCATCCAATTTCCTTGATTTGTGGATGAGAGAACAGAACTGCTTTGAAATTCAGTGATTTACCCAAATGAGTACTCAACAGCAGAACTGAGATTTGAAACTGGGGCTTCCAACCCAACAGTCTCTTTCTTTTGCCAGTGAAACTTCTGAATCTTATTTTATTCATGCATAAAATGGAGAATGATCCAACGTGCATTAACCTAGTACAGCATAATTAAGTAGGAAGCCATCTGAAAATATAAAATGCCATGGAAAATATTTTATATTTTATGCGAAAGAGATAAATTTAATGAATAGCAATATCCCCCAACTGTTTTTATATTTTTATATCATGTTCTCAGTCAATTTTTCCCTTCTCTGATTGCCTTACAAAATTTTTTCATTCTGTTTAAAAGGATAGGAATTGAGGCAGCACACATATATGTGTTATTCTGCAGTCCGCTATTATCAGACAAAAAGTACACCAATGTGGTATTCTTATATAAAATGCATATTCTACTTTTTTTGCTACTAGAGACTTTAGCAGTCAACTACCTTGATTCAGAATCACAGACACTCAAAGTTGGATGGGAGATTAGAGACTCTTGAAAGCAAGTAGTAACCGAGACTTCCTTTGCAAAATCTCCATCAAGCTTTCAAGTGATGGTGTCAAGAGAGAGAACTCAAACTCCCTCATGTCCTTCATTTCGCTTTTGAATATAATAGCTATTTATTAGAGAACTACTCTGTTCAGGACCCCCATGTGTACTGGTTCTGTGATCCTGGATATGTCCCTTTGATTTTCAGTGGTCTAGGCAGCAAACCAAGACTCTAAGTTGAGTAGAAAGTTCTGATCTGAATTTTTGGAAGGAATTTTCTCACCTGGGAGTTCCTTGTGTTAATGAAATCAGAATCTGGCAGAAGAGTGATAAGGGCTAGGCAATGGAGGTTAAGGGACTTAGCCAGGATCAGGCAGCTAGGAAGTGTCTGAGGCCAGATTTGAATTTAGGACCTGCTGTCTCTAGGCCTGGCTCTTAATCCCTGAGCTACCCAGCTGCTCCCCACCCCCAACAAATTTCTTGTAAAAATATTCATAGGCAAGCAAAAAAAAATCATCCATTGGTTGGGTATATAAATGTAAATATCTCATTCAGTACCCTAAGTCCATATGTCACTTGTAAGAGATAGAAAGCATATTTTCATGATTGGTCCTCTGAAATCATGGATGAACTTTTTAATGACTATATTTCTTACACCTTCAGTTTATTGTTGTGGTGTTAACTGTTGATTTTTTAAAAATTTTTAAACCCTAATACCTTTTATATGTATCCTTCTATATTAATTTTATTTGTTACAGGGCTAGGCAATGGGGGTTAAGTGACTTGCCCACGGTCACACAGCTAGGAAGTGTCTGAGGACAGATTCAAACCTAGGACCTCCTGTCTCTAGGCCTGGTTCTCAATCCACTGAGCCATCCAGCTGCCCCCTTAACTGTTGATTTTTTCTCTTTGTTCTATTTATTTTCTTCTTCAACAGATTACTAAATTACTTAAAACTATTTTTTTCTAATACTAATGAGATCATAAATTATTCTAGTTGCATTTACTTTCTTCATCATCAGTTCACATGCAACTTTCTATCTCTTTTAAAATCATCTCTTTGCTCATTACTTATAGTATAATAGCACTTCTTCACATTCAAATATCTAAAATTATTTAGCCATTCCTCATTTATTTAGTGTCCTTTCAGTGTCCAGGTTTTTTTGCCACCACAAAATTAACTGCTCTACTTCTTTTTTCTTTAAAAATTTTGTTATTTCTTTGATTTCTTTTAGGAGTTTTGAAAGTATATTTTTGTCCCTCCACCTAAGATTTTCCCTTGAGTCTGAGAATGAAGAGTGCTGCTGCTGCTGTCTCTCTCAGCCCTACTCCTGTGTCCAAGGTCTGAGTTTTTTAGCCACCTGGGATCTGAGGTCTTGCTGCTCTCAGGGGCAAGCTCCTAGTAGTGCCAGCTAGCTGCCTAGGGGCTCTATTATTTAACATTGTACTAGAAACACTAGCAGTAGCAATTAGAGAAGAAAAAGAAATTGAAGGTATTAAAATAGGCAAGGAGGAGACTAAGCTATTGTTGTTTACAGAGGATATGATGGTTTACTTAAAAAATCCTAGAGAATCAACTAAAAAGCTAACAGAAATAATCAACAACTTTAGCAAAATTGCAGGATACAAAATAAATGCACATAAATCATCAGCATTTCTATATATCTCCAACACATCATAGCAGCAAGAGGCAGAAAGAGAAACACCATTTAAAATCACCCTAGACAATAAAAAATACTTAGGAATCTATCTACCAAAACAGAGAAATTATATGAACACAACTACAAAACACTTTCCAAACAATTAAAAGTAGATCTACACAATTGGAAAAACACTGATTGCTCATGGGTAGGATGAGCTAACATAATAAAAATGACCATTCTACCCAAATTAATTTACCTATTTAGTGCCATACCTATCAAAATACCAAAAAACTTTTTTACTGAATTAGAAAAAAACTATAACAAAGTTTATTTGGAAGAACAAAAGATCAAGAATATCAAGGGAAATAATGAAAAAAAGTGTGAAAGAAAGTGGCCTAGCAGTACCAGATATTAAACTATACTCTAAAGCTGCGGTCATCAATGGTACTGGCTAAGAGACAGAAGACAGGTTCAGTGGAAGAGACTTGGGGTAAGTGACGTCAGCAAGACAGTGTATGATAAACCCAAAGAGCCCAACTTTTGGGTTAGTATAGGTAGATCAAGGGTCATACAGTGTAGAGCAACTTTTTATGAATAATTCCAAATTGCTTTCCAGAGTGGTTCAAAAATTTCCCAGGGAATCTAATCTTTATAAGTTTTGTTAGTACAAACCCTTAAAGTTTATATAATTAAATTCAGCCATTTTTTCTTCTGTGATATCATCTATTGTTTGTTCATGATCTTTTCTCAAATCCACAGATCCACTAGGTAATTTTTTTCTACTTTTTTTCTCTTTGTGATATGACCTTTTATTATACCCATTTGGAGATTTCCTTTGTATACAGTGTGAGATGTTATTCTACATCTAATTTTTTCCATACTGAGACATTTTTGTCAATCAGTGACTCTTCATTCAGGTAGTTGTGTTCATTGTTTTTATCCAGTACTATCCTGTCGAATATCTTCATTTGTGTGTTGTGAAGAGTCAGTCCTGACTGACTGATGTCTCTGTTTATTTATTCATCTATTCATCCATTTATTTATTTATTTATTTGTTTATTTATTTATTTGCTTGTTTGTTTATTTATTTATTTATTTGCTTTTACTCATACTGAATTGTTTTAAACATCATTTCTTTGGAGATCTCACACTGCTAGTCTCTTTTTCTTCATACTTTATTTAGTTATTTCCCTTGAGATTATCAACCTTTTTGTCTCCATATATGCATTTTGTTATTATTTTTTATCTCCATAAAGTAATCCTTTGGCATTTCCACATTGCATAGAATGAGCAAATTTATTTAGCATTTTCATTTTTATTGTACTAATTTATTCTACCCATGAGCAATTAATATTTCTCCAATTATGTACATCTATATTTCTCTAAATCATAGTGTATAGCTGTATTTACATAATTGTGCAAATCTTTGAAAATCAAGTATGAAGCATTTCATACACTCTGAAGTAAATGTATGTGGAATTTATCTTTCTATCTCTTCCTGTTGGCTTTTATTGATTTTATAATGAAGTACTATGATCTATATACATTTGTTTATGCTATTGTTTCAATTAATTTCAGTTCATTCTTGGTATATTTTAAGTATGCAGAATATCACTTACAAAAAGTGATGATTTTGTTTCCTTGTTACTTATAACTGAGTTTTCAAAATCTTTGTCTTGACTTATTGTATAGTTTATATTTCCAGTACTATATCAAATAGAAGTGGTTACAGTAGACATACTTGTTTTACCATTAATTTTATTGAAAAGGATTCTAGTTTATCTCCATTACATAAAATGGTAGCTCAGCACTAAACATATATAATTCATTAAGTAAAAGTCCTTTTACTCATATGTTTTCTAGTTTTTTTTTTTAACAAAAATGAACATTATATTTTGTCAAAGCTTTTTCTGTATTTATTGATAAAATAATGATATACTATTTTTGATGTTAATATAGTTAATTGTTTGTAGTTTTCCCAATATTAAACTCCATTCCTTCTATAAATCCAACCTGATCATTGTGTAGATGTTTGTAATCTGTTATTTTAGGCTCTTTCCTATTATTTCATGTAAAATTTTTGTATAAATATTATTTAGGTATATTTTTCTATAATTTTCTTTTTCTGTTTATCTTTCTTTGGTTTATGTATCAAAACCATATTTATTTGATTAAAGGAACTCAACAGTATCCTTTCTTTCTAGTTGTGCAAATAGTTTAAGCCATGTTAAAATTAATTGTACTTTTAATTTCTAAAAGAATTCACTTGTGAATCTTAATGATCCTAGAATTGTTTTCTTTGGAAGTTCATTCATATATAATTTGATTTCTTTTAAAATTGATCTGTTTAAATTATCTATTTCTTATTCATTTAGTTTGACTATTTTATAATTTTATATATATTTACAGCTTTCGTTCATACCAATATTCTGGTGCTATAGAAAAATAATTTATAATAATATTTTATTATTTGTTCACTAATTTGAATTTTCCATTTCCATTTTTATACTTATAATTTGATTTACTTTTCTAGTTTTTAAATCAAATTAGTAATTTAACTATTTTTTTAAAAAAATGACACATTCTACTTTCATCTTTAATGCAATTAAATTTTTGATAGTTTTAAATTTTATTAATTCCTTTAATTTTCAGAATTTCTATTTTGGTATCTAATATTTCAAATAATTATTGATTTTTAGCATTTTAATTGCATTTTTAATTTATGATCTTTATTTCTGTTTTTTTTTGTTTGTAGAAATATTTAGAGATGTAATTGCCCCCTTAGCAATTATTTGACAATGTATTTTTCAGAAAATGATAGTGGAAGGGGGTTGGATATAAAGTATATAATAAAAGTATGATACACAAGGGAAAATTAATGAAACAAAAAGGAAATGTCATAACAGGAAGAAACATCAAAATTGATGAGGTCACAGGTCCTTTGTCATATTTCAGTATTTAATAATATTTTTAATAATAGCTGAGGCTTAAATACATAGTGCTGTATGGTTTTAAAAGTACTCTACATTAATCATATCATTTGATCCTCCCAACAATCATAGGAGCTGGAGGCTATTTTCACCTGCACTTTCTAGAAAAGATGATTAAGGCTACAAGAGGTTAAATGACTTGCTATAATCTCACTGTAAATTCATAAGAGAGGATTTGAACACAGAAGTTAAATGACTCACTAGAAGCATACAACCAGTAAAAGCATGTAGCAGGATTTTAATTTAGATATTCCTTACTCAAAATTCCTTTCTTTTTCCAGTATAGCACCTAGTTGCTTGACAACTTTCAGATCTCCTAATCTATTGAAAAAAAATATTCTCTGTATCCTTTGACTACAGTTATTTGAAGGAGAATAGGTATGTAAAAACAAAAACAGAAACTATCCATTACTACCTGTATCTGGGGACAAGATTCCTCCTGGTGCCCACAATTCATGAAAAATTAGAAAGAAGGCACTATTATGAGGTAATGGTTTAATTTACCAGGAAAAAATGACAATTGACTTGTTCTACAAATCTTAAATAATAAAGATCCAATTGATAAATTATGAAAGGTAATTGACCCCAGAGGCCCACGATTCCCCTGCCCCTTGTGTGATCATTCTGAAAGGAAGTGATGAGGATGTCAGGATTTTAAGGAGATTATTTTTTAAAAACAACTTTAAATGGTGAAAAATTATCCCAATGAATAGAGAACAGGCAAGAAGACCCCCTTTCTACTACTTTTTGATTTTCTCTACCTATGTGGCTTGTCTCCTGCCTAGCTTTTCTATCCTATCCCATTCCACACACCCCCTCCTAACTATACACTACTGGAACCATTATATTACATCCTTTGGAACTGAGTCTAGGACTATAATGCTTAATACCATTCCCTCTTTCACCCAAAGACTTTCTATTCTTTCCTGCCACACATGCATAGGATCAAGGATTTCTATTGGAATAGAAACTATTTTTGGAATGATTGGATGGAATGAATTTTTAATGGATGTAATGCCATCGTTCAATCCTCTCGTATTACAGATAAAGATACTGAGAAGATGAGAGGTAGAGACTTACTCAAGACAACTAGTAATTGGTCCATCATCAGGCATTTATAGGGCACCTATTATGTCTCAGGCAAAGGGGCATAAGAAGTGAATATGAAAGATCTTGTTCTCAAGGAGCATACATCAATCATTGGGCATATACAATTTGATGGTGATGGTGTGAGGGGAAGTTCCAGTATTTGAGGGGTTTTGAAAAGTCCTGGAAGTCCCAGAAATGTTAGGTGGAGCAGAGATCAATGTTAGCCTAGTCAGCATTCCTGTGGAACTGTGAGGTACAGAGATGCCACTTATTTCACCAGCAAGTCTGGGTCCTAACTCTGTAGAGTCTTTTGGAGATTTGGAGAATAATTTACAACCGGTCTCTAAAAAAATTCATGCTTCCTTGCTACAACTTCTTCCTTCTCCTAGTCCCCACTCCCTTCTCCAGACACTGATTCTTTGCTGCTGTTTCAGGCTTGCAATTTATCCCAAATTGAAGGCTGGAACAAAGCAATGCATTGAAGGGTTTCTCAAATAGGTACTCTCCAAATTAAGCACTCTGAACTCTATTCCACCTCCACTATCTAGACTCAGGAAAGAAAGGAGTTAGCATCCTGGATCATTGCACTCTGCTCACTACTAGAGGTAGCAAATTTTCGAGTGATCCTTGAAGCAAGGATGCTGGGAAATATGAACACATGAGTTCAAAGGAGTTGTCAAAGGAGAGGGTATTGTCCAACATGATTTTACAACTCATGCTTCCAGTGGGCCCGGGGAGATTTGCTTTTTATTTTTATGTACATAATTAAATTCACTCATTTTTGTTTCTTACAGTTCCTTCTTAATGATAACTAGGAAAGAACTTTCCTCCATTTGAACACAGACATACATATTTATACACAAACACACTCAAATAATTAGGAGAGACAACATTCCATGTTTTTAACATAATTTAATAGAAATGTTAAATTTTCACCTATTTAGTATTTACCATGGTCTTTGAGGAAGGGACCTGATATCTATATCTTCTTATCTATAGAAAATATTATATATCTTCTGTCTCGCTGCTATCAAATTTTCCTTTCCATTTGCATAAGATCTGAAGAAAGGAAAAATAAATACTAATGATAATGAGGAGGATGATGATGATAAATGAACACCTTCAGGAGAATGCCAACTCCTATAGGTCAAGGTCTACTATTTTTTGTTTGTTTGTTTGTTTACAAGTGTTTAGTATATGGTCCTAGGCCTTTCATATTATCTTTTAAATACATTTTCTTTCTTTTGAGAGAATGTATAACTTGACCTGTTATTAAGATCTATCTAGCTATCAATTTATTCATCTTACATGGATTCATGTCAGTTCCTGAGCTCCACCCCAACATAACCAATTGCCTACTGAACATTTCCAACTGGATGCCTTATAGAAATCTCAATCTCAATAAGTCTAAAACAGAAATCATTATCTTTCTCCCCACCAAGTTTCCCTGAAACTCACCCAACTTCTGAACTTCCCCACTTCTTGCATCATTTGGAAATGGCTTTCCAATCATTTCTCACTTTTATTTACTCCACATATTTAATCATTTGACAAATTTTATTGATTCTATGTCCCTCCTATAACTTGCATCTTTCCCCTTCACTCAAGAAGTTCCCACTCTCCCAGCCTTCATCACCTCTAACCTGGACTTTTCCAAGGGTCTCCTAAAGGGTCTTCTTAACTTCAGTCTCTCCTTGGTCTAACTTATCTTCTTGATAACCACCAAAATGATATTCCTAAAGTACAAGTCAGGGCACTCTCTTGATGAGGCAAGTTCTGGTAGTACCTTGGTGTTTAAAGGTTAACACATAAACTTACCTGTTGGGCTGTTAAAGCTCTTCAAAATCTGTCTCAGACTTAACTTAATAAGTTCATTGAGCATTATTATACATCATAAACTCTTCATTTCCAAGGAACATACGTATTTCCTAGTCAATGCAAATTTAAACTCCTACATATTATCTTTTGTCTGTGAGCCTTTGCATGGGACTGAGTCTTGAAATATACTTCTTCTGGTCTCTTTTTATGGGACCCTTCATTATTCTAAATGTTTAAGTCAAGTATAACCACGTCTAAGATGTGTATCCTAGTATCCCAGGTTGTTAGCGCTATTGAAAAATTATGCTGTTCATACTTAGAACATATTTTTACTTATCTGTATCACTCCTATAGTCCCTAACATAATTTAAATTCCTTGAGCAAAAGAGCTGTTTCATTTCTGTCTTTATATCACCAAGCTCTGGCATAGGATATATATTAGGGAATTATAAATGTTTGTTGAATTGGGTTTTTTAATTAAAATAATACTTTGGCGTTGGAAGAATAGCATAACTTTATTCAGGGATCTGTCCTTGCTGTTGTGTTTTTCTTCACTTTACATGGCAGTCTTTTCCAATTTGAAGTTGGCATGAATTTAGAAGGGAGAGTTAATATGTTGGATGACAGAGCTTGAATCTCAAAACATCTTGACAGAGTAGAAAGATGAACCAGAAAGCAAATTTTAGATAGTTTCTTGTAATATGAAACCTAGGCAATTTTTTTTGGTCATGACTTTCAGGGAGTAAAATAATTCTTAAATTGTCTTCCCTCATTATATTTTTCTAAGTCAGCTATTTTTTAACAAGACATTTTATATTTTCTTCTATTTTTTCATCTTTTGATTTCATTTTATTGTTTCTGGATGTCTTGTGAAGTCATTAGTTTCTATTTGCCCAATTCCTTTTCTTAAAGACTGAATTTCTTCCATCATCCTCCTTTTCCATTTGGTCTATTCTACTTTTCCTGGCACTCTTTTCTTCATTGAATTTTTTACCCCTTTTTCCAGTTGACCAATTTTGCTTTTTAAGCTATCATTTTATTTTTATGTTACGTTCATTTCTTTTTTCCCATTTTACTGCAACCTATCTTATTTGATTTTTGAATTCCTTTTTGACTTCTTCCAGAGCTCAAGACCAATTCCTGTTTTGTTTTTGTTTTGTTTTGTTTTTGTTTTTGATGTTTTGCATATAGTTGTTGGCACCTTACCATGCCCTGAAGGTTCTGGTTTTTGCTTTTTGTCCTCACAGAAATTTTCAAGGGTTAAGAGTTCACTCATTTTCCCAGTCTTTTTTTGCCTATAGCCTGGGAATTATGAAAACAGCTTGCTGATTCTGTTTCCTCTGCTATTGGCTTGCCAGCATCAGCACTGTGACCTATTTTGCCCTACGACTAGGTCTACATCACAGCAGTGCAGGCTGGAAAGCACTCAGTGTAATGGACTTCCAGACTTCACACGGGGCTGGTACCAAGACTTAGGACTTTAAGGGGGGAGGTCTGATGTGCTCTTTTGTTGGTGTAGCTCAAGTTCCAGGATCCTAACATTAACCTCTGACCACTTGGGAAACCTGGCACAATAGGTTGGAGGTGGTTGGCCAGCACTTCTTTGTGTGCAGTTTTCCTTCTGGTCCCCTCTTTTTCCATGAAAATCAACAGTCTTTGCCTATATTTCATGTTGTATTCAGCAGAAGAGCCCCCTCATTCTTGTCTTTCTATTGGTTTTCACTCCTGTCATTTTGAGACACTTTTAAAAGATTGATTTGGAATGATATTCAGAATGATAGTCAAGTTTGGACTTTTGCTGTTACTAAGCTGCCATCTTAGTTCCTGTAGAGAAATTTAATTTTAATTGGTGCTTAATGTAAAGTTCTATTCTTGGTGGGGAAAAAAAACCTCACTTGGAAAAGACTAGAGAAGCATGTCTTAAAAAGTGCATGTGGAAAATATTTGGGACTTTCAAAGCCTAAAATGGGTCAGCAAACAATAAGACATATCAGCCTAAAAAGAAGATATAGTCATCATAGGGTTTGTAAAGAGAGATAAAGTGCCAAGAATAAGGGAATGGAAAGATTGGTGTATTGAACTCTCTCCATGTCCGACCATATCTGAATCCTCTATTAATTTCTAGATGTCACATTTAGGAAGGTAGATTGACAGTCTGGAGAGTGTCTGGAGGAGGTGGACAGGACAGAACATCCTACAATACATAAATAGATTGAAGAACTTAGAATATGTATCCTCTGACTTTTGAGTATTTGAAGGTCTTGTACATAGATCAAGTTCTAGCCTTAGAGGGTAGAAGTAGGAGCAATAGAATAGGGTGAATGATGTAGAATTTATTGATAGTGGTGATGTAATAGTAATAGCAAGCATTAATATGGTGATGTAAAGTTTGCTAAACAATTTTACATATATTATAAAGGATTCATGTCAGAGGAAAAACAAATCCCTATCAATGAAAGCAAAATGGAAAGGATTTCCTTAGGACGTATTAAGCTCTTTGAATATTTTATAAAATTTTATTTTTTGGCCAGACTCGATTTCATCAGTATAGGAAACTCTTACTGAGAAACTTCCTAAACTCAGATAAATAAGTACCGTCTCTTCGAGTGTTACATGTACATTCAGAGGTTCAGAGGTTTGCCAGAGTCGGATAGCCAGTGTGGAACAAAGTGAAATATGGAACCCACACCATTTTGGTTCTAAGTCAAATGTTCTGTCAAACTATGAATTTTAAAATTTTAATAAAATGTTCATTTTGTGAATCCTTGGCTAAACATGATCCCATAAATGAGAAGAGTAAACTGATATATTTTATGAAATATATGTCTAGTAGTTCCAGTATTACCATGTGGAAGATGAAGATTATTCTACATGATACCAATACTGAGTTTTTAATCAGAGTAAACATGCTGTTTATTTGACATTCTGTTGCTGTGATGCAAAGACAGCTGCTATGTCTGGTGAAGGACTTTGTTAAGATCCTCAACTCTACGTTTTCACTGTACATAGAACATTAATACTCTAATAGAAAAATAAAACATATATGCTCTATTTATTTAATTATGTGATAATTATATACATAATAAAGAATAACATCATAAACAGGTGGTGATCATGGGAAAATGAAGGATAAAAGTTTTGAATATGGAAGAGACAGATAAATCAATTAGAGTTTATAAAATGCATACTATGTGCCAGGCACTGGGGATAAAAAGACAAATGAGAAGTATACTCATGGAATTTACATTCTATTGAAGTAATGCAATGTTCATAATTAAGTAAAAGGATATAAATGTGAAATAAATATATAATAATTTGGATGAAATAAATAATTGGAGAATTTAGGAAATATCTCTTATAATGACACTTGAGCTGATTCTTGAATAAATCTATGGATTCTAGCAGGTAAAGACAGGTAAAGAGAGAAAGCATTAAAAAAAATTATGGGGTGGAGGGGACAGCTGGGTGGCTCAGTGGATTGAGAGTCAGACTTAGAGGCGGGAGGTCCTAGGTTCATATCTGGCCTCTGATGCTTCCTAACTGTGTGACCCTGGGCAAGTCACTTAACCCCATTGCCTCGCCTTTACAGCTCTTCTTCCTTGGAATCACTACATAGTATTGATTTTAAGATGGAAGGTAAGGGTTTAAAAAAAGAGAGACAAAGCATGCTAGTAATGGTGGACTGGATAACGATTTGTTTTGTGCTTATTATGATTTGGGCTAAGTGCTAAGGACACAAAAAGTAACAAAAGACATTTTCTCCCTTCAAGTAGCTTATAATTTAATGGGAGCAACAAGCAAAAAAATATATACCAGGAAATTAAATGTAGGATTAACAAGAAACTATTAACCAAAACACAACAAATAAATTGGAAAAGGCTTCCCATAGAAGGTGAGATTTTAGTTGTGACTAAAAGGAAACCAGAGAAGGAAATAGGCAGCGATGAGGAGGAAGAGAATTCCAGGCATGGAGAAGAGTGAGGGAAAATGCTTGGAGACAAGAGATGGAATGTCCTTTTCTATGTAGAGCAGTAAGAATGCCACTGTCCCTGAATCAGAGTACACAGTAAGAAATGATGTATAAAGAAGACTGGCTAGGTAGGAGGGGGCTAGATTATCAAAGGCTTTGAACTTTCATCTAAATATGAATGAACTGAGACATAAAGATATTACAAAATTCATCTAAGATCAACAATAGTCCAATAATAAGAGCTAGAGTTTGAACCAGATCCTCTGACACCCAATTCATCATTCTTACCACTAAACCAAAGCTAACTTAGATGAAAATTAGCAACTTGGCAAAAACAAACAAACAAATAAGTAAATAAACCAAGGCTAAGAAGCAGTTAGATTTATAATGTTAAATTACAGGGAAGAAATAAAATTAATAATATGGAAAAACACAAAAGAGATTATATTTTCTCTTCATTTTCAACAAAATAGTGATTTACTTTTAAATGTCAGTATTAGGGGTCAATGGTCAACTAAGTCATACTTAAAAAAACACTTGAGTCTAAAAAAGCATCATGAATTGTGGAGACAATACAGGCTGATGCATTTTAAAATCTGAGTCTTCCTTTCTCCAAGATGAGCAAAATAAAACTTTCTATTATTCTTAGTCAACAAGTATTTCTAAAGTGCTGGCTATGTGCCCAGAGCTGCTGAATCCGTGGGTTACAAAGAAAGGTAAAAACATTGTCCACATTCTTGGGAAACTGACATTTTATTTATGGGTGGCAACATGGAAATCAGGGAGCGTACAAGAAAGATGGAGTTAGATGGGAGACTATTTAAAAGGAGGAGGCGCTCAATTCAATCTCTCTCACTCAAGGAAGATAGTGCAGATGTTATACTTTCTATTTTTCAGATAAGGAAAAAGAGGCTCAGAAATGATAGTCATTTCCCTTTGTCCAAAAGCAAATAAGGAATAGATGTGATGTCTGGGCTTATCTTGGGCTTAAATGTAAGTGGCATGGGGGGGGGGTTACTCTTTGTGACCTCTTGATTTGAAATCATACTCACCAAAAGTAGTTTCACCATCATAAAACCATCCTTCTTGCTCCTACAACACTTTCAGCTTCAAAAGGTTTTAAATGAAATGCATCCTCTCCATGGGGGAGATTTCATCAAGAACTTAGTTCTTTTTTTTTTTTTTAAACCTCTCTGTTTCAGAGGCTGTACAGTGGAGTGGGGTGGAGAGAGGTCTGGCTTTGGAGTCTAGGAAGCCTGCCTATTGGCTATGTGGCCTTAGGGAACAAATCAATCAATTTGTGAATGCCCCAGGCTCTTTGTAAAGCTATAAATTAGAGAAGAGCTGTCAATCAGCATTGGTAGCAGAAATGTCCACTTTGGGAGTTTCCTACATGGATGAAATTACAGCTCTATTAAGCTCCTCCTCCCCCACCAAAATCCCTAAATCTAACTTGGATTAATAGACTTGAGAACAAGACAGGATTTTTTGTGTGTGTGTCATGGACCCCCATGTAGTCTAGTGATGCCAATAGACCCCTTCTCAGGATAATGTTTTTATATAAGTGAAGGAAATGTTAAATTTCAGATAGAGATTTGTTTTTATTAAAAGAAATATTTTCCCCTCTCTGGATAGCTAGGTGGTGTAGTAGATAGAGTGCCAGGCCTCAAGTCAGGAGGATTTGGAATCAAATCTGGCCTCAGATATTTACTAGTTGTATAGCCCTGGGAAAATCACTTACAAATGACCCAGAAAAGGAAATGGCTAGCCACTTCAATTTCTTTGACAAGAAATCCCCAAATGTGTTCAAGAAAAATTGGACACAACTAATCAACTAAACAGCAACTATTTTTTTCAACATACAAAGTCAAAAAGCACCTAAAATATATCCACAGATCCCTCGAGACTGCTGCTGACTCCAAGTGAAGAATCCCTGGAATGGAAAATAAATTAGAATGTTGAATATTAAATGCCTTGCTGCAATGAGAGAAATTACATGACACATGTTTGTAGTGGATCCAATCAGAAGGCTATCATGACTTCTCCCAGCTCTCTCCAGGAACATGAAAGTATGAGTGGAAGAGAATGGTGGAAGCAAGCCAAAATTGGGGTTTCAAATGGGACAACTAATAGGAAAGAGGAGCCATTAGGAGACAAAAAATAAGATCTATCGGTTTCTCAGCTTTGTCTAGGATAGCTTTCTTTTTTCAAATTTAATTTAATTTTTTAAATTAACAAACATTATTTTTCCCATGTCCATCTCCTTTGCTTTCCCCAAAGGCTTTATTCCATTTGAAGTTGGAATTTTAACTATAAAACTGCCTATGCAGGTTGCGCCATTAATAACCTCCTCATGGGAACATGGGGCTCTAGACAATGGCTCGACTTCATCCTATCTCTTTAGAAAACTTTTTTAATTGGCTTTTCTACCTTAGAGTAAAGAGTTCACTTCCTGCTAGGAAAGACAAAACTCACCTGTGGCCCTCCAAATAGTTAGGGATTTTTTTGTTAATGACACAAGGCTGCTCAATGGTATATTCCACTGAAAAATAATAATTGGGATATTTTAATCCCAAGTCTAGTTAACTGATAATATGAGTTCTTTAGGCATGTTTAACATTTCTGAAGAATCTTGTAGCACTATCCTTTTTATGATTATTATTTGTACTTTGGCAAAGCAAAGTACTAATTTCTAAAGCATAATGTCAATCTTTCAAAGCCTCGGTTTTCTCATTTGTAAAACAGGAATAATTGTATTTACATTAACTGTCTTCTGGGGTTGTTATGAGAACTTTTGAAACTTTAAAGTGCTTCATATAGGAGGTGCTTTTTATCATTTTATTAATTCCCATTGTCTTTATTAACAGTATACCAATATCGTATTTCAAAAGCACTAAAACCTGTAACTGAGACCTGATTATTCATTCACCTGATTATAAAGTAGAAAATAATGCTTTTCATTTCCTTATTATGGTGACTCATCTGATTTTTGCAAACATGCCATCTTTGTGAAATCTATAAACAGAAATGCAGATGTGAAGATTAGGGTATATGAGCACATTGTGGGACATTATAATTCTAGAAAACTGCAGGGGAAGTGATTTGCTTCACTAAATAAGAATTCAGAAACTCACTTGACTAATGTTAAACTACTATTTAGTGTTGCTCAAGAAATAGTCATTGGCTAAATGAAAAGGTAAATGAATGAATGAAGTAATGAAGTAATGCATGGAGTGAATAAATGAATGTTTGAATCCATAATTGGATGAATGATTGAATTGAATAAATGAAGTGATTAATTAATGGACAAATAAAAAGAAAGGGAGGAAGGAAGGAAGGGAATAAAAAGGGAGGGAGGAAGGAAGGAAGGAAGGAAGGAAGGAAGGAAGGAAGGAAGGAAAAGAAAGACACAATGGTACTTATTCACCTTCATTTTTACTAGATATTGAATTCTGAAAACAATATACAAATGACCTTTAGAACACATCCAAAATTTTAGTACGTTAAAAAAAAGCTAATATAGCTGAAAACTGCATTAAGTTTTTTGGGACACCCCAAAATTTTAATATGGGTCAGTGAAAGAGGATTTTTAAAGTTTCTTAATATTTGTTTTCTTTGTTTGACCACAAAACAGACAAGTGTAACCTTATAAAAAATTCTATGCTTCTCTTTGGTGAATATATAAATCATTATTATTGACCAGCAAGAAAACAAAATCTATAGTACACTTTTACCAGGTCACTTGGTTTGTTTTGAGTCATTAAATGAAGAGAAGAGATTTCACAAGTTATTGACAGCTCTATTTCCTTCTATATGGACACTAAGTAAAGAGTTGACTAATTTATTTTCTCCTTACTCACATTAAAGTGAAAAATATTTTTATTAGCAGCAGTGGCTTATTTTTGCAATAAATAGACTATAAATTAAAATTTATTTAGACTTTTTATGCTTTTAAAGATGAGAGTCCTAAAGTCTTTCCAATACTATTTAGTTCAAAGTGGAAAGATGGAAAATGAACAAAATAAAACTAAGATCTTCATTTTTATATTACTTTACCTAAAGCTTAATATTTATTCTCCAGCAGATAATCTCCCCCACAAACATCTGAGGGAATATGTTTTTGTTAGAAAAATAAAAAATTCTTAATTCTATGGAATGTTTTTTCTTTATAAAAAAGATACGTGTAAAGTCAGTCAATCTGGTGGAAAGAGCTTTGTTCCTCTACTTCCCACATTTTCATCATTTAGTCACATGGTTTAATAGACAATAATCTGCTCCCTCTTTTTAATAGAATGCATTCACATTCCAGTTTTTTTGTTCAAGACTGCAAACTGTACATAGGCACAGAAAATGGATATCAAAATAATAAGTGGGCATTGATCATTCTTCATGGAATTACAGAAATAATACAATAAACATAAACAATTTAAGTCTACTTGAGGAGTTAAAGGTGTATAATAGTCAAGAATGAAGGAAAGGAGAAAAGAAGGAAGTAAAGAAGGAAGGAAGGAAGGAAGGACAGAGGAAGGAAGGAAGGACGAAAGAAAGGGAGAGAGGAAGGGAGGGAAGAATGAAGATGAAAAATAGTTAGAAAGGCATGGTGAAAAATGGAATATTCAAAGGTTTTGCAGAGACTCCTCTGACTAACTTCACCATTACCCTGAGTCAGGCATCTTCCCCTACCATCTGCAACTTTTCACTTCCTTTTGTGTTTTGTCTTTCCCCATTAGAATGCAAGCTCCTTGAGGACAGATACTTTCTTTCTTTTCCCCCCTATTTGTGCTTAGTACAGTGTCTTGGCCACAATATGAATTTAAAAATATTTATTGACTTAATATTTCTGACTTTTGATAAGATAAAGTAATTTCACTTGTGAATAATTGATTACATGATCAAGGTTGTGGTGATATTTGTGTGTCTCTGCGGTAGAATAGAGGAGATGAAGGTTTTTATCCCCTGTTCCTTCAACTGAATCTTATATGACCTAGACTAAGGGTCCTTCATGATCTTGGTTATTGTCTTTTGCTTTGAATTCAACTTAATGTCTTTCCAAAAAACAAGTGCCCTTTTTGCATGCTTTACCAACTCATGACTTGACAATTGTAGACATGAATACATATGAAGAAAAACACAGATATTATTACCTTCTATAGCCAGCAAGTGTTGAAAAGAGAGAATTTGAGAGTCAGAGGGACGTTAATGGCCATCTAGTTTGAAATTTTCATTTAAAAAAAACCTACAACATACCCATCAAGTGATCATCCAGAAGATCTCCAAATAGGTTGATCTCACCCTTTTCCCAGATGACTCATTAGACTTTGGACAGTTCTTAGAAATTTTTTCTTCACACAAATCCCAAAATGGCCTCTTTACATCATCTACCCATTGCTCTTTGTCCTGAACTAGATGAACCCTTATAATCTCTCTTCTAGAAGAAAGCAAATACTTTAGTTATCATTTCTACCTTTGCTCTGTGACTTTCCCCTTCTACTCACCCCTGGATATTCTCTCTCTCTACATTAAACATATCCAGTTTTCTCTAACCCTAAGAAACCTGGTCAGGTCCGTGGGCATCAAGGAAGGGGGAAGGGGAAGAGTCAAAGGAAATAATCATTATTAAGCACTTACTATGTGTCAGGAACTGTGTTAAGTGTTTTATAAATTTATCTCAGGGAAAGAAATAGAATGAGAGAGATGAAAGATTAGAGAGAATATATGTAAAAATACATACAAAATAAATATAAAGTAAAGAAAATTAGCTCAAAAATATATGGAGTGGTTTTATTCTGAGTAATCTGGGGGTCATTAGTATTTGGGGGAACCAAGAAAGATTTTGTGTAGAAGGAGGTGCTCCAGTGATTTCTTAAATGAAACGAGGTTCTCTGAAGTGGACTTAAGGAATGACTTTGTTCCAAGCATGAATGTCAACAAATAAAATGACATGGCAATAGGAGGTGGAGATGGAAAATTGAATGTTATGGTTTTTAAACAGAGAGAAGGCAAGTTTGCCTGGATTACAAAATGCCAGATAGGGAGAGCTATATGATGACGCTAGAAGATAAGTTGATGGCAGATTGTGGGGGACTTTCAAAACCAAACATATCTTTTCTATCATTTTTTATCTTATTCTAGTTGCAGTAGGAAGCCCTTAGAGCACACTGAGTGGGGGGGCACATGGTTGTACCTATGTCTAAGGCAAATTACTTTGGCAACCGTGTGTAGGATGGCCTGAGTGGGTGAGAGAATTGAGACAGGGGAGACTAATTAGAGTTTTGTGGCAATGATCCTGGAGAGAGCTGATGAAGGCTTTAACTAACAGTAGTTGTGTAAATATAGGAAAGGGATAGGATTTGGGACATTCTGCAGAGAGAGAAAAGGCAAAATTTGGCAACTGGTTGGTTGAGGAGGATTGAAGAAAAGTGAAGAGTATAATGAATATAATGCCAAGTTTCTGAACCTGGCAGACTGGAAAGATAGTGCTACCTTTGATAGAAATGGGTAAGTTAGAAATAGAGGAAGTTTAAGGTGGCAAGAAAATGAGTCATGACTTCCCAGGATTCATTAGCATATGTGACAATTATTTTCCTTCAGCTTTGGATGACTATCAGGTAGAAGAATTTGTCCATGAAGATCTCCTCTGATTCTCATCCTCCCCAAAGCTTGGGAGGTTTAAGGTAGCACCCATTTCCAACCATCATTAGCTTTTATTCTCAGCTAATAAATCCATGGAAGCTCAAGGTTGCTTTCTATCCAAAAAGCCCAAATGTTTGCTCTTAAGGTTTCTACAGGAAATAGGGACAACCTCCCTATTGTTCTGTGATGGGGGTAGGTACAATTCTGTGGATATTCTAGAAATGGGAAGACATTTGCCTAAAGGATTACTATCACCTTGAATTTTCCTACCCTTTTAAATTTCTAAACCACATCCACTGGCTGCAGGAAGCCCTTCAGCTGTACATGCACATTGAAGAAGAAAATGGGATTTAATTAGTCAGACTTAGTATCAAGAGCTTAAAAATATATTGATAGCAAATATGGCTGCTCTTTAATTATAACTGCAGTCTGTTTTGACTTTTCATTAAAAAATAATATTCCTAATCATGTCCACCCCGACCCATGCGTTCAAGCAGTTGCTTTTCTTATATGTTTCCTCTCCTGCAGTCCTTCCTCTGAATGTGGGTAGCATCTTTACCATAAATCCCTCAGAGCTGTCCTGGGTCATTGCATTGTTGCTGGTACAGAAGTCCATTAAATTCGATTTTACCACAGTATGTCAGTCTCTGTGTACAATGTTCTTCTGGCTCTGCTCCTTTCGCTCTGCATCAGTTCCTGGAGGTCTCTCCAGTTCGCCTGGAACTCCTCCAGTTTATTATTCCTTTTAGACATGATTGGGGATGTGGACTCGAAACTACCACACCAATGCAACCACCAACAATTTGGAAATAGGTCTTGATCAAGGACACATAACAAAACCAGAGGAAATGTACGTCGGCAATGGGTGGGGGGACTGCAGGGGGTGAAGGGGAAAGTAGGAGCATAAATCATGTAACCATGTTAAAAATGATTATTAATAAATGTTTAAATTTAAAAAAATTAAAAAAATACATAAAAGAAATAATATTCCTTACCTGAAGAAAGTTAATTTGCCAACTGGGAGTAAATATAAATAGAAGACACTGTTAAGAGTCACTCAACAAACTTAACTCTTGTTAAATTTCCCTCTGTTTGTTGAATTCAGAAGCAATTGTTCTAAGAAGTTTTGTAGGGGAATCAATATTGTTGAGCATACAACATTCATTCATTCATTCATTCATATATCTGCATTTATTAAAATTTTATTTTCTTTTTTAAGGCACTAGGAATTAAAAAAAAGAACCAAACCCTGTCCTCAAGGAGTTCATTTTTATTGGGATTGGAGATGAAAATATTCATAAGACTTCATACAAAGTAATTTGGGGGGAAGCACTAATAATCTGAGGAACCTATTATTGCATTTCCAACATTTGAAATACTATGAATAATGCATTTATATACTTTAATATTCATTATATATTTATTATGAATAAAATATAAACATAATAAAATAAATTGAATCTTTCAACAGATATCACCAGGTACACAAATTACTTTCTGGTCGTGATCAATTAATCCCTGCATCCTAGACCTATAGTTGAAAGAGACCTCACAGGAGTTACCCCTAAAATCCCAATTTTTTATTTAAAAAAACTGAGACATACAAGGAGTGGCTTACCCAGGATCACACAGGTAGCAAAAATTAGCTGACCTTTAACATAAGTTCTGATTCCAGAGGTTGTGCTCTTTATATTATCCTGGCATGAAATATTTATCAAAATTATGCTAGGTGCCAATGACACATAAAATATTTCCTGAATACAAGGATCTAACATTATATCATGTATATATATATATGTATATATATATATATGGACACATATGAGTATATGCAAATATATCATAATAATGCAAGCTAATTTCAAGGGGCTAGCAGCTGGCAGTCATTAGATTTTGCAATTAAGAGATCACTGATAACTTTGGAGAGAGCAGTTTTCAGTCGATTGATGTAATTGGAAATGGAATTGGGAAGGGTTTGGATAGAGAAGAGTGAGAAGTGAATGAGAGGAGGGGAAGTAGAGATCCTGAGTTTTCACAACTTTGTCAAGGACTTTGAGAATCAGACACAAAGTATTATTGAAATAGAAGGTAGCAGGGATGGTGGCAATTTGCCCAAATGTTTTTCTTACAGATGCATGAAATTTAGGTGTATTCTCAGCAGCAGGCAAGAGAACAGGAGATAAGACAATAGAAAATTAGAGTGAGAAGTGATGGTATTAGAGTAAATTAGATAGAGAAGAGAGAAGAGGATGGCATCAATTTTTAAAATTTTATTTATTTTATTAATTCATTTAGAATATTTGCCCATGGTTTACATTATTCATATTCTTTCCCTCTCCTCTTCCTACCCCCCCATAGCCAATGAGCAATTCCACTGGGTTTTACATGTATCATTGATCAAAACCTATTTCTATATTATTAATATTTGCAATAGAGTGATCATTTAGAGTCTACATCCCCAATCATATCCCCATTGAACCATGTGGTCAAGCAGTTGTTTTTCTTCTGTGTTTCTGCTCTCACAGTTCTTTCTCTGGAGGTGGGGAGCATCTTTCTCATAAGTCCCTCAGAATTGTCCTGGGTCATTGCATTGCTGCTAGTAGAGAAGTCTATTATGTTTGATTGAGAATGGCATCAATTTTACACATAGAAGGGTTGAATTTGGTGGCATGAAAGACCTCCTCTTCATCATAATGGAGTGAAGCAGGTCATGGTGATTCAAAGACTATTTTCACATTGGGTCGGATATACACTAGCCACGTAATATTTGTTTTTCCAACGAATGATGAATGTTCTCAAGCCTTCCAGAGTCCATAACCAACCAACATTCTTTCCATTTATTGTTTCTACAGTGAAATTCATCTTTTAAATTATCTCTTCCACCTCCCACTACTTCCCTTCAAATCCACATTGCTTTAAATGTAATTTCCATTGACATATAATTTATCCTGGGAGATTCTGGATCATTGCGACTATCAGAATAATTCAAGCCAATGCTTGAATGTTTAAATGTAATCCCTTAAATGTAAATGTTGCTATAGGATGTTTATTATTAAGTGTGAATCTACTGTATGTAATATTTGTGGGAATCAAAATTTCATTTAAGAGGTAAATTGCCCTGTAGGACTTCAAAGGTAATTTCTGATGAAAAGGTCAGATCATTCAAATTTAACTTACATGCTATAAGACACGTCCCATTTCTCCATTTGTATGTAGCTTTATTTTTTTCACACCTCAGTTGCTTTCTAGAAGTGATTTTTATTTTTTAAGAATACTTATGTCTTCTTTTGATGACCACCAGTTGCATTTTCCAGTTTTAAAAATCTATCTGTATTATGGAATCATAAAATGAGATGCCAATGAAAATCTATTTAAACACATTGATTGTCTACTGTTGCTGGTAAGAAATGAGTTGTATAGAATATACCATTGAGAAAGGAAATATTCTGTTAACATTCATCAGGCGCTGATCTTAGGAAGCAGAGGTAAAAAAAAAAGATATTTTTGTCCTGCCAATGTTTTCATTTTATTGTTACAAATGGCTTAAGCTAGCTATAGATAAAAGAGGGAAAAATCAATAAAGGTGTTATATTTTCTCTTAAGAATGTGAGTGATAGTATACCTAGATGGATGATGATGAATATTCACCTTCCCACCATATGGAAAGGGTGTTACTTTATTTTTTTCAGTCCCTCCTTGATAGACTAAGGAATTATCTTGAGAATAATATTTAATTATAAAGAAGATGAACTATTGTCGACTATTTGTTTGGTCTGTGACTGCTTTTTTTTCTAATAAGATTAATATGAAAAGATAAAAATTGCTATCAACAATGTATGGGCAGGACTTTGAAAGGTTGATGAGAATAGTAGTAATGTTTATAAGATAGCTCCATGTGGTCAGAAGATGCCATCAAAACTATATTTTTAGGAATGGCATTGATAAACTGGAGAGTCTAAAAGAGTTTAAATGGAATTAAATTAAAAAAATTAAAATGAGATGAGGCGCAAGATACTATATAAGGACATTGGATATAAAATGCTTTTGAAGGATAATTGAGGGAAATTAGGCTATTTAGCCTTGAGAAGATTAAAGGATGGTATCATATCTGTCTTCAAGTATTTGAAAAATTGACATATAGAAGAGGGTCTAGGAAGAACAAATTGACAACAAGAATAGAACTGGGAGGAATGAGTAGAAATTAGAGGTAGATTTTATGCTGGTTGTAAAGAATCTTTCCTGAAATAATTTCTCTACTTCTATCAGTAGCATGTTATGCTTTTGTCCAATCAAATTTAGCATTTATTAAGAATTTACTATGGTCAAGGCAGAGTTATGGGTGCCAGGGATCTAAAACCAAAACAAAACTATATTCTCTGTTCTTTGACTTTCCAACAAAGGCTGGACAACCACTTGCAAACTGTATTATAGTGGAGATTTTTGTTCAGAAACAGGTTGAACTAGAGCAATGATTCCCAAAGTGGCCGCCACTGCCCACTGGTGGGTGCTGCAGGGATCCAGGGAGGCGGTAATGGCCAAACATTTTTTGTATTACATTCTATTCTGAGTTCAATAAATAGTTTCATAATTTCCAGGGGGTGCTAAGTAATATTTTTTCTGGAAAGGGGGCGGTAGGCCAAAAAGTTTGGGAACCACTGAACTAGAGACTCCCTAGATTTCCCCTGAATTCTGTAAGACTATATGGAAGACTAAATCTATGGACTTCGAGGGAAGTTTAAATCAGTCTTCTACTCTGACCAAGATGCTGGAGGACCATAGAAAATACTGCATCTTCCTCACTTGTAGAGGGGAAGGTGATAATTCTTTTATTGATTAATTTATATGATCATTGTAAGGAAACTATATTAGAAATATGTGTTGTTGCTGAAGTGACTGCTGCCTCTTTTAGGCTCTGATATTGCTCCCCAGAACTAATTAATTCTCTGCAGAGAGGATGCAGGTGATCAAACTGGGTGCAGAGATCAGGCCATGTCAGTTTGATAATCTGAAGAACAGTTTACTATACTAAACACTTCCTCTGAACCTAGCATGCACAGGTGAATGGATGGAGCTTCGATGAGAGATCTTTCTTAGGGTAGAACTTCATTTGGATAGTAAAACTCACTTGTGTAAAAATTAAATCAATAAATGGATTTATCCATTTTTTCCTGAAACTCTAAACTCTTTATGGATGTTTTGGAGGGAAAAATTATCAAAATAAGAACTTAATATACTTTTAAAAAACAGCACCTCTATTCTTTTAAACAATGGGAAATTTTTAAAAATGTGTATAGACAATGGAATATAAACCATCCTATAGAGTTGAGTTCAAAAGGTGGTCTTCAGCTCCTCTTTAAGCCTTGCCTTTTTCAGGCTAAACAATCCCAATTTCTTTTCACACTTAAAAAAAATGGAGAAAAAAAAATCTGGTCTAAATGTCGCATCTGCTTAACCATATGCCTACACCAGCGCTTCATTGTAGTGGAAAAGTGATCCAGGGCTCTGAAAGGCTAGTTCTCAAAGCGTTGAGAGGTTTTGCAATGCTGGAAAGATTATGAGTATGGCTGCAGCAACAGATCAAGTCTATTTTCCTAAGACAAAACTAAGTCCAAAGAGGCACGCTATGACTGAGAGTGTGAGATAAGATGGTGATGAATTTTTGGGTCATTGCATTTTCTTTGAGTTGTGTTTGAGATTTTCCTCTAACATAATTAGTTCTGGATCTAATTGAAACATGTATAAACACCATTTACATACAAAGTACAGAAGTGGATGATATCATTACTCAAATTGTATTAAAATGAGCACCACTGATGACAGAATAGTCTTTATCCATCAATGGATCCATGATTTCATCTATCCCAGTACTCTTCTTCTCCACCAGTAGACTATACAACTCAACCACATCCAGTTGTTCTATTGGTCTCCTTTTATCAAGCCTGCCAAGACAATCAATGTGGTCAATACTCTTGACATCTTCTCCTACCTTTTTTACCAGAATGTAGCAATGTAGCACTAGAAACTCTCTTTCTTCTCCCTCTGCTTCTCTCTCTCTCTCTCTCTCTCTCTCTCTCTCTCTCTCTCTCTCTCTCTCTCTCCACCCCCGCTGTGTTTATTTCTCTGCCTCTATGTCTCTCTGTCTCTCTCTCCCCTTCTCTGTGTTTCTGTCTCTTTCTCTAACTACTAATTTGCACAAATTCTAACAAATAACATTAAATAGCCATGAATAATATTTAATTCTCAAAGTTTTTAGACAAGAATAAGAAGAAAATAAGGTGGAAAAAAGATGAGAGAGTAAAGGGGTACAAAGATGAGGAGGAGGAAGAAGAGGACAAAGAAGAGAAAGGAAACCAGGAGAAAGGAGAAGAAAAAAGAAAGATAGGAAAAAGGAGAAAGAATATGCATCAGTGACCTGGTAGATCTGTGAGTCATTGAATTAAAATCTAGGGAGACAATTTCCAAATTGCATAAGAGCAACACGTTTTCTCGGCAGCTGTCCTTAGAATGTATAATTTGTTTTATGAAAAGCCCATATTTAAGTTAACATTGACACTTTGTCCTTAATTCATGCTACAATGCTTCTTGCCTCTCTACATAATAATGTGAGTTAAAGATTATATTAACCTAGAATTCAGTTCCTTCTGTCAGCTTGTCTATACCCTCAATGTGACAGATAGAGTACGTGCACGTTTTTTGGTTTTTAATTTTCCTTTTGGATCCCCACTATCTTACACATCGTAATTGCTTAATACAATTAAATATAAATGGGATACATTTTTGTACATGTGAGGTTCAAGTATATATATATATATATATACATATATATATANATAAGAGCAACACGTTTTCTCGGCAGCTGTCCTTAGAATGTATAATTTGTTTTATGAAAAGCCCATATTTAAGTTAACATTGACACTTTGTCCTTAATTCATGCTACAATGCTTCTTGCCTCTCTACATAATAATGTGAGTTAAAGATTATATTAACCTAGAATTCAGTTCCTTCTGTCAGCTTGTCTATACCCTCAATGTGACAGATAGAGTACGTGCACGTTTTTTGGTTTTTAATTTTCCTTTTGGATCCCCACTATCTTACACATCGTAATTGCTTAATACAATTAAATATAAATGGGATACATTTTTGTACATGTGAGGTTCAAGTATATATATATATATATATATATATATATATATATATATATATATATATATAGAGAGAGAGAGAGAGAGAGAGAGAGAGAGAGAGAGAAGTATATTTGTCTGTTTTCTCGGGTTGCAAATTGGATGTAATATATTTATAATAAGTTTGAGTTTCTAAGCAGATTCAATTGTTAGCAGATGATATAATAGATCTGATAGGTGCAATTAGCTGGAATACTTTAAGGATTTGGTGGAAATTTTCCTTGGCACATATTTTAGAATCATTCACTAACACCTTCAGCCCTGGGTGCCCTGATAATCAAGACAATAGTATTTCAGCAGCCCCATATAATTGGAATCCTTTTCTTATGGCCATTTCCAAGATGCTATAGCTTTCTAGTATATCCTCTTCCTGCACACACAAACTCTTTATTTGTGTTGACTGGTTGAAGAAATTCAATACTGAGATGATGCTGGGTATTGATAAAAATCATTATACCCAATGAAATTGTCCTGAGCATTGATCTCTAGCTATTAAATAACTTTTCTTCCCTAGTGAGGGCTAGAAGGTTTGCTATTGTGCATATATACACATTCCTATATAGAGAAGGAGAGAAAGATGGAGGGAGAGGAGAAGAAAAGAGTTTAAGAATTTAAATTTAGGTGTTATGCTAAATATGAGAATTCTAAAGTAATATTGTGATTGCAGAGTTAAAAATATGACAGCTTAAGTTAAAATGACTTTTAGCAACTTTATTTACAAAGAGATGGAAAGAGTGAAAATGGAAAAATGTAGTTAAAGAGGCAGAAAGTACTGCCTAGCTACAAATACCCTGAGTTTAATCCTAATGTCTCCAGACTGCAAATGGGAATCCAAAAGCAAATCTCACCAGAATCCAAAGTCCTAATTAGGAAGCTGAAATCCAAAGAGCCAGGAGATGCTGAAGAATTAGCCGAGAACCTTTTGTCCCACTGAAGCCCCAACGAGCAGAGAGGGTCTCCTCACCAAAGAACCAAGCAAGGAATCACTCAACTCACCACCACAAACTGACAAAAAATACAGGGAAAGAGTCTCCTCTTCCAGCCCAGCTCACCAAGACAGAAAGCATCACTGAATCCTCAAACTGGCCTTTTTAAAGCAGTTTTCTCAATGTAGCTTCCTGTTGCTCCCCCACTTTATGGGAACCAATCACAGTCTTTCAATTTACCTAGCACTGCAGGAGAGAGTGGCCTCTGGAGTTTTCACCCACTCTAGCAAGTGACTTGTGAACTCTCACACTTTGAGACTGGTAAGGTATTAAGTAGGGGTACTTAAGTTTTTGATTGATTAACTTAAAAGATGCTGATTAATAGACAAATAGAGTTTGAATCACTTTTCACAAGAGAAAGAGAGAGCCGAACAGAGAATTACAGAGAGAAAAATATGAGACAATCTGTTGCCTGTGAACTTGATTTTCTTTTAAATATTTTTATAACTGTTTCAGTATTGATCTTTGGAATCTTCTGTTTTTTTTTTTAATTTTGTACATGAAAAAACATTGTTGTGAAAAGGGGTCCATAAACTTAATCAAAGTACCAAATAGGGACTGCAGGACACAAAATGTTAAGACCTCCCCTGATATAGAGTTTTATCATTGGCATTTGACTTTCATGGTCATGGTGAGTAGTGCTATAGCTATTATCATTGAACATAAAGACAAGTTAAGTGGATCATTAGAAGGAGAGTAGATGTCTGAGACATAGAAATCTGGGTCTTTCTGAGTCCAGTTCCACACAGTCATTCTTCTTTAAGGAATAGGAGAGATGAAGGGAAAAAAGGTTGAGGAGCTTATTTCAAAGCATGGTGGATGGCATGAGCCAAGGTCCAAGGGTGTGAGAGGATAGGAGATGATAAAGGATGAGGTGAGATAACAGTGAATAGACCTGATTGACAGGGCAGTAGTGGAATAGGATAAGAGATAACTGAAAAAAAAAAGTTTTAGCCAGCTAAGGGAAGATCTTGCATTACAGGCATTGATCAGAACTCTACATCAGGAAGATTGATATGAGTGCTCAGATCAGACAATAAGAGAGCAGTTTTAGAAATCTGAGGGGAAATGGAAACATCATAGGGTTGACCTCTAAACCCTGGGGCCCAAACATAGCAGCAAAAGGTCTTATTATCAATTTCAGTTCATTGCCCAGACGGTGATAGATTTCCTAGCAGTGAATGTCCAAACAGCACTAGTCTTTTCAATGCAACTCTGATCTCTCTCAAGCAAAAAGAAATCAGAATAATAACTGAAATTGTAGTCAAACAGTTGGTCTATCTGGGCCTCAGTTTCCTCAAGTATGAAAAAGAAAGATCAAATTTTCTACCATGATCTCAAAGCTCTCCTAACTCTGCATTGATAAAGTCCCAAAATAAGATAATTCTGACCAAATGAGTGAAACTCAGAATTGCATATCCAGCATTTGTCAGGAGGAGACCTTGACATCCCTCCAAAGTCAGGGTTCACAAATACCAGGACATAGAAGTTTTGGCATAGAAGTTCAGAAGAGAAGTGTGTGGATTTAATTGTTAAATACAGAATACGAGATGCTCCAGCATCATATCAATTATTTTAACTATATTATCCATCAATTATATTAGCCATCAATTATGTTAACCTTATGATAGGCTCTATAACTATTGACAAGATGACCTTTGAATCAATCACTCAGTTTTCCTTTAAGTAAACATGAAGGAACATAACGTTAGTATTCTAAGGCATATTTCCAATTATTTCTCGTTTTATCCATTTATCAATATTAGAGTGAGTACCATTTTTCCCAATTATTTTGACAGCTTTAGGAATGTAAGAAGCTCCTTGAGGCAGGTGCTATTTCCTCTTTTTTGTCTTTGTATTACTAAGATATACAAAATAAGCCCTTAGAAGGCGTTTGTTGTATAAATTACTACTTTTTTCTTTCCCATGTTCTTGTAGTGAGGGTCATTATACTATCATTTTTATGTTTAATAATCAAATTTTTGTTGCTATATTGGTCTTAGAAATGCCTATTAATAGGAAATTAGTAAAAAATAAATGGTAACAAGATTACATAAAGAGAGTCTTATTAAGATATTTTGCTACACTCAAAGAATGAACATATGAGGGCTAATTTCAAATACGTTTAGTATATTTTCTTTAGTATGTTTTTACTTTAAATGGAGTCTAGAAAAACTGTATTCAAAACCTACCTCTATCAAAAACAAGCTGTGTGGCCATGGGCAAATCTTTTAGACCCTCAGATAACTAATTTCTAAATCTAAAAACTATAGATTCCTGATTCATCTTTAGAATTTCCTCTCTAGGACAAAATCAGAGGCTTATACAAATAAACCAAACCAAAATAAAAATTGCCTAAATCATAGCAAAGTACCTAACAAAATCTGATGTTATTTCTGTGTAAAAACCTGGGGAAATATGCAGTAAATGACAATAAAGTTAGGTGAATTCCAAATGGGTTGATTGGTAAAAAGTGAGAAGTCTATTCATTTCTTGCCAGTTTGAAAAGAGATCCCTAATGACACAAGTCAGAATTCTGCTTTTTCCTGTACTGTTTCACATCTGTTCCATGATTCTGATTAAAGCATCATCAGTAGTGTGCATATCCAATTTGCAGAAGACACAAAGCTAAGAGGGATAATAAAATGTCAATTGATATAGGCAAGATCCAACTAATAGGCTAGAACACTGCCCCATATCTAATGTGATTTAATAGGAATAAATGTAAAAAAATGTAAAAATACTTGAGTTTGGATGAGCAACTTAATAATTTAATGCAAAAATTGCAAAACAAAATGGCTTTGTGGATTTTAATGAACTCTAAATGTTATATGAGTTAAGAGCATGTCATGGCAGTCACAACAAAACAAAAACAACTATGGCAATGACAATCTCCAAGAGTGAAGCATAGAGTACAGGACCAAGGATATGATAGTTTCATTTTCTACATACTCTGCCTTGAACAGAAAAATAGGAGATAATGGTTCCATTTTGCTCTGCCTGGCTCTAACCACACCTAGAAGAGAGGATGTGATTCTGTAACAGTAAAGGAAGGAGAATTCAAGAGGATAGTAACCAGTGAAGGACTTTGAGCCCAGAGTATATGAGATCAATTTGGAAGAGAAGACATAGGAAAGACATAACTGCCTTGTGTGTCTATGTGTTTAACTTTACATATTAAGGAAAACTTTTAGTTTTTCCATCCTAATCACATTTTCTCATCTCTAGGAAGTGTCTGAGGCCAGATTTAAACCAAGGATCTCCTGTTTCCAGGTCTGGCTCTCTATCATTCATATTTATATTCTTTTTTCCCCCATATTTATATTCTTGATGATTTCTTTGAACAAATAATTATAGCCACATTTCTTGAAGTAATTTTTCCCTTTGAAAAGAAAACCAAAGCTTAATAATAAAGGATATTTGCCTAGAATTCATTACAGATATTATTTCAAGATAGAAATATGAACTGAGTTCAGGAAGAGCAACTTCTGTGGTTTTTGTTGATGATTAAGTAGGGTACAGGAAGTTTGGTTGCTTTTGGAAAAGTGACCAACTAATTTTCTTTAAGAGTAGTGATGGGAAGGGTGGTTGGCAAGGGGATACTTAGCACATATTCACCTAGAATTCTTTGGAACTTATTTGCTTGGTCCAATTGTATCATGAGAATTAAATGGAATTGTCTAAGCACAATTTAGGTAAGAGCTGCACTGAGACATTCTTTCTGGAAAAAGAAGAGTCTGTTCAAAGGATAGACTTCACAATGCCTAAGGGCTTTTTTAACCTTAGTAAACCAGAAAGTTTACATCACAAAAGAACTAAAGATGGCCCCTGTGGCAATCAATCTAAAGAGTTGGCAGATCCTTACCTCCTGAGGCCAAATGGTAGCCAAGAAGACAATCCTTAAGTGATATTCCTGAGTGTGAATCTTGTCTGGCATTGGAATAGGTTATGCCTTCTCTCAGGCACCACTGCTGTCTCTTCTCTGAAAGAGAAACACAGAGGAAAAAACACACAAATACATTCATACACACACAGAAACCAGAAGTGATAGAAGCAGGAAGGGGAAAGAGAGAGAAGACAGAGGCAGAGACAGAGACCTTTGCTTTACACCGGATTCAGAATCCTTTGTTTTTAGGTCACAAGGGTGACATTACTTTGGACCATTGAATTAGTCTCTTGTTTTTGTTTTGTTGTTGTTGTTGTTGTTTTTGTTTGTTTGTTTTCATTTTCTGCTACTTTCTCTCATTCATAGAGATTCTACAACACTCACCAGTCTTTATTTCCCTTTACTCAGGTGTTTCCTCATCACTTTTATGTCTTTCTCTGTTCTTTGGGAGTATTCCATTCTACTCCTTAATTTTCTTTTAATATTGTACTTTTCTAAATTCTAAATTCCTTACAATTAATTGAAGCCTCTTCTGCTATAGATCAGTTTGCTCTTTTGAATCTGGTCTTCACAGTCTGCTCAAATAGGAGGGAGCTGAATGATAAAGACTTTTATTCTCTAGCAGTGTTCATGATAATAAAGTGGACCCCAAAGGCCTTGGCATATAATCATTGTTTAGTGAAAGCTAAATCAAAGATGAATGCACTATTTCGAGACATAGATTACTTCTTGACTTTTCAGCATATTATCTCTAAGTGTGCAGGTCAAGACAATACTAATCTTTTGAATTTCAGCAGGCACTTACTTTGGAAACTCTGATCTCATTTCTTAATGCTTCTGAAAAGTTTCTTTGATGATTATTAAAGGATTTTTTTTGAGGGGGGAGGGTACAGCCTTTCATTTGTTCATATTAGTGTAACCCAGTTTACTAAAATTAGACTATTTTTAACAATGTGTTTCCTTCCTCTTATCTCTAATTTCTTCAATTTTATTGCACCCTTTATATTTCTAATGCTTGTAGTGTAGGACAAGTTTATTTGATAGCAATGCTTTCTTTTAGGGAGATAGTATTTCTTTCCTTAGAAAATAGAGTCCATTACATTGGATTGTGCCAATGCAGCCATCTCTGTGTATAAGGCTCTCCTGGTTCTGCACCTTTCACTCTGCATCAATTCCTGGAGGTCATTCCATGTCACATGGAATTCCTCCAGTTCATTATTCCTTTCAGCAAAATAATATTCCATCACCAATGGATACTATAATTTGTTCAACCATTACCCAACTGAAGGGTGTTCCTTCATTTTCCAATTTTTTTGCCACCACAAAGAGTGCTGCTATAAATATTTTTGTACATCTTTTTCCTTATGATCTTTTTGGGGTATAAACCCAGCAGTGGTATGGCTGGATCAAAAGGCAGACAGTCTTTTAAAGCCCCTCGAGCATAATTCCAAATTTCCATGGGATCATATTTCTTATGTAATAATCTTAATAAAATTCAGAAAATATTCACAGATTGCATGCTGATAGATTTTTTACTAATCTTTTTCCAACATTTTACAATCTACATTATTTCCCTGTCTCCTACTTCCTCTTTTCCAAGACTGCAGGTAATATGATATAGGTTGAACATTCTTCAACTTAACTCTTCAAGAATTTCCCATTTGTAGTCATAATGCCAATACCTTTCAAAGATAGACCTTAAACCCAGATCTTCCAAAGTCAGTTCTCTATCCACCATACCATAGCTGTTTCTCAATTTAAAGTGTATACAAAATATTCATAGTGGTGAACTAGTCCAACTAGGGAAGAATCTGTATAAGATATGGCACTTGAACTGAAGTCTGCATAGTACTAGGGATTTTAATAAGTGAAGATGAAAAGTGAGAGTGTTCTAGGCAGAGGGTACAATCTATACCAAATTACAGAGATAGGGAGATGGAACATTCCGTATGGGAAGAAGGTGGGCACTTTAGCTAAAATACAGGGTATATGGGAGATCGTAGTGGGAAATATATCTATGAAATGAGTTAGAGGCAAAAATATTCTAATTTTGTGTCATTATTGTTATTAAAATCCTACGGCAAAATGATTTTGATGAAGCTATTCTTAATCTACTTAGTTCACATGGAGATACTTCATATATCACAGTCTTTAGAACAGTAATGTTACCTATTAGAACACTTTAGATTTATAGAGGAAGAAATATGATTGATTTACCAGGCTAATGATCTTAAAGGCAGATAATAAATAATAGTAATGATTTCTAGGATTTATATAGTACCTTAAGGTTTGCAAAGCATTTTCAAATTTTAATTCATTTGATCATCAAAAGAACCTCATGAGGCAGATGCCATTTATTATTCCCATTTTTGCATATGAGGAAAATGAAGCTGAGAGAAGTTTAGTGACTTGAACACAGTCATGCATCTGAGGCAGAATTTGAATTCAGGTCTTCCTGACTCCAAGTTCAGTACTCCATCCATTGAGCCACTATTAAGAACAGAACTAAGATTAAAACTCTAGCCCTCTATCTATAAATTTAATACTTTTATCATACATCAAATCATTGGGTTATAAAATTTTCCCGAAGACATTATGTCTGTAAGGAATAGAAAATGGAAAAGGAAAAAATGGAGAGATATTAGAAAAAATCAAAGAATTTGCTACTGAGATGTAGGAAGAAAAGATGAGAATTAAATATGGCTAGGAGCCTGGGTGATTGAGAGTATGAGAATACCATTAATAGAAATAGAGAACTCATGACATAGAAGAGCTTTGGGATGGGAGTGTGGTGGACAGCAAGACTTATAAGAAGTTTATTTTTATGCGTCTTAAATTTGATGAAACAAGAGAGAATGCAACTGATAGAGTTCATTTCAAGGCCCACAGAGGAGGTAAATACTGTAAAATCTTCCTTATTGGTCATGTTCAGCTTTAAATCAAGTTAGAATCCTCTAGGGGTCAAGAAAAAGCCTGCAGAGCTTGGATATAATGCTTTCAGTAGAGAGATTATCCTTAAGTCACAGTACAGAGAGATTCTAAGAAACATGTGAAACTCTGCAACAACTATCCCCAAGTTCCCCAGAGGCTCCCAGCTTTCTTTTCTTTTCCATCTCAATCCCTATGATGAAACAATTGCTTTTTCGATTTTCTTGTTTCTGCACTGCTCTTCTCTCCCTGGTTTTGTTTTTGTTTTTTTGTTGGACTCTTTTGTGGGATAATCTGAGATTGTAAAGTTATATGTCCAGAGACAAGGGTTCATAATCTGTTCACCATAGACCATGGGGAAAAGGATCCAATTATTCTATCGTAATGGCATAAATCTACAAAATGGGAATAATATTGCTTTTCACTGCCTATTTCATAGGGTTGTCGTGAGAGGAAAACAGCTGGTAAAGTTTAAAATTCTCCAGCATGATTATTCTCCCCTTGTACTAATGATGATGCTAAATATAATAATGTATATTTATTTTAAAGTACAACCAAGTCCAAGCAAAAAACAAAGATTCTCCTTTAGACAAATAATTGAATGAGAGAAGCACTTACCTTATAGTTGTATCAAGATTTAGTGTCATGTGTAAATTGTGCACACATGCCCTGCTTTGCATTTACCTTTAATATGGGCACCATCTCAGCTGCTTTGGTGACACAGGAGTATTTCCCAGAAGACATAGACTGGCTAGTGATGTCCAAAGGAATAACTTTTCATTACAGTCACATTTTAACTCACACAAAGGATGCTATGAGGCTTAATTTGAAGCACTCAGCGATATCTGAATGGGTGTGAGAAAGGGATGAAGACAAAAGATAAAGGATCCTTTGGGATCCTGGGCATTAAAGAGTCAAGAATCCAACTGGGACGTCACCCTGATAGAAAGAAAAAAAATGAGTACAGCATGGGATAGTAATACATGACAAAGTATCTAATCATTCAGGATTCTAGAAAAAGGGAATGTCAAGAGCACAAAGCAGTGGGAGAAATGGAGGTATACCTGAAATCTGATGTCCAGAAAAGAGACATCTTGAGTTAAGAATGAGTCTAGCCTGCCATCTCTAATATTTCTTAGAATAATCCAGGAGAAGGGAATTATCATTCTAACTAGATGAGTCCATCCATCTCTTAATTTAAAAAATCATGATATATAATATATTATGTATATTAAAAATCACAATATAAAACATTACATATAAATACTAAAATATGGGGGGTGGTTATTCACTTCACAGAAGCCCATATTTAAATGTATTATTCCACTGGATCCTTACACAATCCCAGGAAGTAAAGATGAGAGCATTACTATTCCCATTTTTAGATGAGAGTAGCGAGAATCAGAGATCTTAAGCCATTTGCCCATGTTTAACAGTTAGTAGATATCAGAAGAAAGGTTTGAACCCAGTTTATCCTAACTTCAAATCCAGCCACACTACACAAAGAAATTTTTATTTTTTTTTCAATTTCTCCCAAAAGGCACTGATAAAATGGCAGTAGCTAAATATGAGAGTTGCTTATGTTGTCTTTGATGAATTTGGACTCTGACAAAAAGCGGCTTGATTTGGGGCATGCTATTTGCCTAAAGGAGCAGAAGAAAACTGAGTGAAGGGGGAAGAATCGATAATTCTCAGGCTTCTTATCCCATATTGATTCTTGTAATCCAGCAACCATTAACCACTTGACAGATAAGCCTCTTTTAGGATGGCTTGTTTATATTTTAAAAATCAAATGCTTTAATTTTGCTCATGGGGTTCCCAAATGCATTCATTCTACATCGACTTCCGCCACTTTGAGTTTTCCTTTCTTCCCTCAAAGTCATTCTTAACCTCCCCATATTCAAGTCAGCTTGTGTTAGCAGCAGCTTCCTTGAATATACTCTAGAAAAGGACAGAGTTTTCAAGATGGTTTTGCACAACAGTCTCATATCTAATGTACAGAAAATTCAAATATCCCTTTTGTGGAATATTGGAAAGATCCAGAAAATGTGTTTTTTTATATTCATTTTTTAATAAAAAAAAAAGCAGATGGTTTTCTTTGGAGTGTATCATTTTTATCCTTTTCTGGAAAATTCTGGTATTGTCATCAGATAGAGTACTAGAAATGCCAACTTGTCCCAAACCTGTCACCTTAATGAGGACTATTAGAATAGAAATCAAGAAATATGGTGACATTCTTTTTAAAAATGTTCTACATTTAAAAAAAACATATATTCTGTATACCAAGACCTGACAATCTACCCACAGTTTTTATTGGTATTATCTTTTTCCTGGTAAATAGCTTCCCTTGTATATTTAGTCAAGGAGAAAGTAGGAAATGATTTTTTAAAATGAGACCATTTTGAATTTATACTTCACTATAATGATTCTATGTAAAAATACTTCCATTTTTATCTATGTTGTCTCTGCTTTCTGCTTTACTAGAAGAGATAAACCCATGGATTTTAGTCAGTTTATTTAAGTCTTTTGCATCACCATATACCAATTGAAGAAAAGTATACAGCTCAACTCAGAAAAAAAAAATTCAGTTCGACAAGATTTCAATCCAATGGGCACCAGTTCCATTTGAGGTACTAAAACAGTGCTCTCTTGAGACAAAGAACAAAACTAAATGCTTCATGACCTCAAAGAGTTTATATTCTTTCTTTAAAAAAAAAGGCTCCTATAGTTCTTCTGGCACCTTCCCACAGGGCAATCTTTTTTAATGTTAGAAGAATTTAGCTATGGGATTTTAAAGTATGTAGCAGAGAAGCAAGCATACATCGATACTTTGTGAAATCTGTGATTTCAGACTATATCCTGTGGCTAAAAATATTCATACTCCTGTGACCTCCATTCTGGTTTTCTTCTCATCTGTCTAACTACACAGGTCCATAGTAAGTGGTAGATAAATGCTTATTGATTTCACTTGACCATTCCTCCTGTCTCCTTTGTTGATCATTATCTGTGGTCTGCATCTTAATTATAAACTTTGTCTCTGGTTCCTTTTCCTCTCTCTGTCTCTTTCTTTGTCACCGTCTCTGTCTCTGTGTCTCTGTCTCTGTCTCTGTCTGTCTGTCTCTCTCTCTCTCTCCCCGTGATTTTTTTTCTTTCTTTCCCATAGAATGGCATTGGTCTTAGCCATGAAGAATCATGGATGCTGAGAGATGGATATGCATGTTACAGAAAGTTTAAGTACCCTACAATTTGCAGCAGATCTAGTGTATGATACCATCCACTGTTGAAAACTATTGCTTTATATGCTGTCAGTATTTTATCAGTTCATATATCTTCAATGATCATTTCTATACCAATGAATATCTTATTTCTGTAGCAAGCCCTAGTTTCTTTCCTGAGATCCAGTTCTGCACGAGTACTAATCTGTGAGCCACTTTCAGCTAGATGTTCAGGAGGTATCTCAGACTCAACATATTCCAATTTAGCTCACCTTCCCCTCTGTGTTGCCTTCTTTATTCATTAGTACAGCTTTTAAGAATTCAGGAACCCTGACCCAATGAAGAGTTTCAAGATGAAGTAGTGAAAACTTGTAGGGTCAACGTAGAGATCGTTATTGGACTTTAGAGTAGTCTCTGCATTTTACAGGGGAACCTGAGACTCAGAGATAATAAGTAACTTTACAAATATCACCTTGTAAGAGGCAGACCCAAGATTTGAAACCTCAATTCTCCATCTGGAAAGACTAGCTCACTTTTCACTGAATCTTGCTGCCTATCCCTAATATATTCTGTATAATGTCATGCATACACATATGTACAAATGCAAACACACATGTAATCTTAATTATAATTGTACACTTAGAATAATTGTACAATACTTTTCTATATATGTATTTTTTAAATCTGTTTCTGTAGCTATTTTCATCTCTCTATATAAAGCTATTAAACTGTATTAATAATCCTTTATATACATGTTTATATGTAAACATATAAATATAAACACATACACATGTAACATGTATGTGAATATCTAGATACGCTATAATTTTGATTTTTTTCCAAAATTGTCAGCAGACGATTAATTGGGCAAATATAATAGTATTAAAGTCCAACGAAATATTCACATGATTTAAAAAATCGGGAGAAAATCAAATTGTTGAAATTAAATACTATCATTTTGTAAGACCACATAGTGAAAAGGTATTAGATGGGAAGCCAGGAGATATGAATTATATTTGGCCAGTGACTTAGAACCCTCAGAATTTTCCTTTATAAACGAAGCAGACTCAACTCGTCGAGTCCATGTTGGATTTGATTTTAGCCCCAATAGATGTGTCCAGCCCCTTTTGTATTAGAAAGTGCAAAATATTAAACAGAATTCGTGACACATCATAAAATAAAAGGTGCCAAAATATAATGTAAGAATTATATCATAATAAAGTCATAGACTCTTAGACCTGGAAATGGCTGTGAAAGGTTATAGACTCCTCCCAATATTTCAACCAGTTCCATTTAAATTAGCCTAGACTTCCAGAAAACATGGAGAAAGCTTCCCTAATGCCCCAAATACATACTTAAGCATACTCACTGTAAGGAAATTTTAACATCAATCTACTAACAATTCTTAACTCTGAAAATTGAGGTTTTAAATTTTTTTATGACGAGTTCAGCTAGGTACACACATTTCAGAAATGCAAAGTAGTTCAAACATAGTTGATATATTAAGGAATATTTTGAGCATAAGATGAATTTCAAGAAACAGTGAGAATGCAGAAAACTCCCCTATTTCACAATAGCTCTTAGCTTTAATCTGACATCCCCTTGCACATGCAAACTCTCAGGCTTTGTTAAGGTAACATGCCAAATTTATTTTTTATCTTCTGGAGCAGTAGAAACCTTGGGCTGTGGAGAAGGATTGGTTTGTGCCACTCTTGTCCCCTTTCTCCAGGTTGACCAACAATCCAAGGCCACGGATGCTGCCACAATTCATTTTAGTACTTATATATTTCTTAAACATTCTTAAACATATGCTATTCAATTGTTTTCAGTAATGTCCAACACTTAGTGACTCTATTCGCAGTTTTCTTGGCAAGATACTGGAATGGTTTGCTATTTCCTTTTTCAGTTTGTTTTACAGATGAGGAAACTGAGTCACACAGGGTTAATGACTTTCCTAACTTTATACAATTGTGTCCAAAGCCAGATTTGAACTCAGCAGAATGAGTCTTTCTGACTTGAGGTCCAACATTTTATCTGCTGCACCATCTAACTGCTATTTTTACTAGAATAACTTTTTTTTTAATGTGTCACTCATTAGTCTTGAAGTCTGGTGCCTGTTAACCCATTTTCCTCATAAGCCATGTGGTCTTTAATTGCATGATTGTGCAATTAAAATGCCTACTGTTTTGGGAGAACACATATATCACATTACTGCAGAACTATCTGTTTATGATTACCCCTTGTCATGCTTAAATATTATTTCCTTTCCTATTAAAAACTTTATATCATAATTTTCATTGACTTTACTAGTTGCTTCTTCTACAGTATATTTGTGAATTAGGCACTACAACTCAAGTACTGGATCCAAAAAGCATTCATTAAATGCCTACTCTGTGCCAAGTCCCTTGCTGAGTCCTGGGCATACAAAGATAGAAATAAAAATAATCCCTGCCTTCATTTACCCAAAGAAATAGGAAAATGAAAGGAAGAAAAAAATACTCTTCACTGTAGGGAACAAGATGGGGAATAAAGGATTATGAGAAACAGAGATAAGGAGGGAATACCCACAAAAGGGCTCAATTCTCATAGGGAGCAATGGCAGGTCAAGATCAGAGAATGCTGAGTAGTATGGAATGGAGAGTTCTCAAAAAGAAGCCCTTTGAAATAAGGCTTGGAAGGTGAGTGGGATTCAGGACTTAGAAGTCCTTAAATAGAAAACTAGTAGCTGATCTAGGTGGCACGATAGAATACTGGACCTGGAGTCAGGAAAACTCATCTTTTGGGGTTCAAACAAAACAATAAATTTAGTTATTTTGCAGTTTAGACTACCTAGAATCATGACGAATAGGTGAAAGGATCTATTGTAGTCAATATTATATACAAACATATGTGTTTTCATAGAAGTATATAGATATGTCTGTAATTCTATATATATATATTTAATATACATTCATAAATATATATTTATATGTTGAAAATATATTTAATTGAATTCAATTTAATATATGTAGAATATATATTTATAAATATAGATAATATAGTTGCATAGATATAGGTACATACCCATCTCTGCGTCAGTCTTTAGTTATAGGATGGGGAGGGAGGGAAAGAGGGAAAAGGAGAAAGAGATGATAGAGTTAGGGATGGGTGGATAGATGGATGGATGGATGGATGGATGGATGGATGGATGAATGTTAGATGGACAAAGAGATGCATGATAGGTAACTAGAGGGATAGAATGAAAAAAATACTTGTAAAACCACTATATAAATATTAGCTAGGTGGTGCAGTTAGAAAGAGTCTCAAGCTTGGAGTCAGGAAGATTCAGCTCCCAGAGTCCAAATCCAGCTTTTGCCACTCAATAGCTGTGTGATCCTGAGCAACTCATTTTACCTTGTTTGCTTCAGTTTTCTCATCTATCAAATGAACTGGAGAAGGAAATGACAAACCTCTCCAGTATCTACCAAAAAAGGTCCACATGGTATGAGGAAGCATGAGATACTCAGAAAAATGACTGAACAAAGTTTTATCCTTCTCATTTTCACCATATTTTAGAATATAGACACTTCTAAGCACCCTTAGAGATTAACTAGTCAAATTGCCCAGATGTTGTTGTTGTTGTTGTTATTGTTTATAAGAGGGGAACTTTAAGCTCTCTGGATTGATGTAATTAAGTCAAGGCCATCTAATTATGATGTCAGGATCTCAACTCCCATTTTTTCTATCTCTCTCAGACTAGTCACCTTAGTACTATCTCATATAGGGGGAAACACTGTGGATCAAAAATTGTATGCAGATGGAAATTACACAAAGACCAGTTAAGGGAGAAGGAAAGAGGTATTTATTATGGTCCTACTATGTGCCAGACACTATGCCTTACAAATATCATCTCATTTAATCCTATAAAATTGAGAGAGACTGAAGATACAAATTTTAAAAGAAACTTACAATGTAGTCTCCTATAAGTAGGGTTTATTTGATAATGGGTGAATTATTAGTCTGTTTACATGCTCATAATCACAAAGAAGGCCATCTCATCTAATCCAATCATTTTACAGATGGGTAAACTAAGACTAAGTCAAACTATGACTCTTCTGTTGTCACACAGATAGTTTTGACAGACCATATCTAATGTCCCGCATGGCTACAGACACTTCTAAAACAGTAGACTTTTGGCTTCATGAACTTAATTAAACTAAAAGTTGATTGCTTCTTCAGTATGTCAAAGATACACTTGGTGGTCAAGGCAAGTCTTAATGTTGTAGAATGTCGTAATAAATGAGCATTTATTGAGTACCTACTATGTGTTCACCTATTAAAGGCAAGTGATAAACACCAGGGATATAAAGATATAAAGAGATATAACAAAAAACAAAAACCATGGCTTCTGTCTACAAATAGTGTACATTCTAATGAGTAAGAAGCAATATAAATAGAAGTTTCCTTTCCTGGGAGTTTTGTAAACCAATGAAATCACAGTTTTGGAAAAAAATCTGACACATATTTTTCTTAAAATCAATCCCCAAATATACTCCTTTCCCCACTCCCATTCGTTAAAAGAAAAAGATTTCGAGGATCTCTGATTTTGTTGGTGTCATTCACATTGTTAATAAGCTAGTCAGAAAAGCAACAGCAACAAAAACAACACCTCTTTGAACAAAGACTAGTCCTTGAATGGGAGAGATATTGTCTGCCACCAAACCTTTACTTCCCTAGTAATATCTGTGAAAACTGATCCTCAGCTGACCTGTCCTTCATAGGCCAGGATGAGATGGCACAAGAAGGTGGCTAGGGGAGAATAGATTGATTTCTTGGGGTAAGTTTCCATGAAGTCGTGTGGAATAAAATTTCAAAGTTATCTCAGCCTCCTAACAACTTCTCTTGGGAAGCCACTTTAATAAATTCCCAATATAACTGCTGGAGAGGTATTGTCTCCAGGGGACAGATCACATGTGCCAAGACAAAGATCTCCTGCTCGTATTTAGGAAGTTAAGGAAAGCAATGGACAATCTGAATTTTCCATTCCCAGGGAATGTCTCTCTGGGAATAAACTAAAAGACCAGTCAGTATAGAGCTCTTTTCTGGATGACTGTTAGACTATTGGGATGGGGAAAGGATGCTTTAATGTTGCTTGACAGAGAATTCATATGTGAATGCCACAGAGGGGGGAAAAAGTGAGACTACCAAATTGGCGATGAAAGGATATACACTGTGTCCTCCCTTTACTTCTAGCGACTGACTCTATCCTGTTCTGTCTCCATGCTCTAGTATTATATTCTATTCCCAAATTCTTAAATTTCAGGTCAGAAGATGCCATTCTCCTTCTCAATAGGCTCCAATGGCTCCCTATTACCTCTAAGAACACAGAAAGAGTCCTTTATTAGGTCTTTAAATTCCCTTTCTCCCTTTGCATATTTTTTATACTCTCTTCCCCTCCATGCTGATCCAGTCATACTGGCCATCTGATACTCCTACCACAATAGAGTCCAACTCCAATTTCCATGCCCTTGCACTCTATGCCTCTTGTCCTAAAATCTCTCTCTCCTCACCTCTATGCTTTCAAAATTCAGTTCAAAAACCACCTTTGGCAGGAAGCTTTTCCTTCAAGTCAGACTATATCTCAAATGTGCCTATTTATATGTATGCTGTTTCCTCCTTTAGAAAACAACAGCTTTCTGGACAGAGACTGTTTTTGACTTTTTTGTATCCCTAGTACTGTGCCCATAGTTGTTTTTCGGTCATATCCTACTCTTCGGGACCCCATTTGGGGTTTTCTTGGCAGAGATACTGGAATGCTTGGCCATTTTCTTCTCCTGATCATTTTATAGATGAGGAAGCTGAAGCAAACAGGGTGAAGTGACTTGCCCAGCCCTCTTTCCCCCACCACCCATGCCCAGATACTAAGAATATGAGGCCGGATTTGAACTTGGGAAGAAGTGTCTTCCTGATTCCAGGTTCAGCACTCTATCCATTGTGTCATCTAGCTGCCATTGCCCATGGAAAAACGCTCGAGAAATTCAATGTTTTCAGCAAACTAAAGTTCAGATGCATCTATGCACTGTGGATGTTTGATTCTGTTTTTCTTCCTTCTTATCCAACATATAAACTTAGACATTCCATAGCCTATCCATATCCATAGCCAAAGGAAAAAACCTTTTCAAATGTTCTTTAACCATATTGTAAATTATCACCAAGTTTTTGTGATTGGTCTTAACCATATCCAATCATCTCAAGGTTTACTTCTTATGTTCCATTTTGAAGGATTGAATTTTACTTTGATTTAAGCACCAGGCATGTTAATTAAATCTTTCTACCATTTGTAAAAAAAAAAAAAAGAATCATAATCAACTCCAGTAGAAATGGGAAGTTGATGACTTTTTATAACACTAATTTCTTCATTTCCATTTGTATAACTAGTGATTTTCACTCTTAGGAAAGTTTTTAGTAGTATAAATTCAATAATGTAGAATGAATATGGATTATTGCAGACCTTTTACATTCAATCATATTTGTATCCTCAAGGGATACATATTTTGGTGACAGGAAATAGAGATATCAACAGATTTCAAATAAGTAAAATTCAATGGCTTGGTAACGAGCCAGGGCGCCTTTAGGCTTTGCATCTGTAGAGGCTAATTCCATGAAGTCAGTGTATTTTAATGTCACTCCAAGTGGCAGGATGAGGGAAAGAGGGAGCTAAAATACAATCACTGCATAATTGTTCTTGTTTAAAACTTATCATGCCCTAACATCATTCTACATGTTATTCAAAACCTGGAATCGGCCCTTCTACAATCATGTTCCCAGTTTGACAATCTTAATTCAGTTCCAGTAACACGACAAATCCCCGAAAAAAATATTTAGCCCTCATCCAATTGCTCCCAACTAGCTACAGTAATACCCTTTAAATTTGCCAATTCTGTGGAAATTGGCTTAGGGATTCCATAAAGTCCAGAGCCATGTACCTCAGTGGCTGCAGGGGTAAATGAGGGGTGTGGGGAAAGGGGATTGAAAGATCATTAACGGAGGCTTTCCATCCACATTATAACTCTTTGGAGCCTGAAGCCCTCAGTAATCCTGAGCATTTCAAAGACTCATTCCAGGGAAAAGGACACATTTCTCATGGACAGCTTCCCTACTCAGGCACTAATAATACCCCCAACCTCCTTGCCTTTTGCAGATATGTATGACACAAAGTAAGGATAATTTGGGCAGAATGGAGCCCATAATGAAGGAATTTATAATCAGTTCTAATGTATTTGAGAGCAAAACTATATTAGCCTTTCATCAAAGGCAATGATAAAAAGCCTTGTTAATATGGGTAGAGAGCAATTATTTTGGAGGACATAATTATTCTCCAGCTAAGTACAGAGGAATGCTGATATTTTCATTATTCCTCCTTTAAGAATATATATATATATACATATATTCAGAATATATACACAGATATACATATACATGTAAACATATGTGTGCATATATTTACTTGTAAATATGTACTATAGTCAAATTAGGAAATGGAAGATTGCCTTGCATGTCCTGAGTATAAAATTCCATCTCTCTTAAAATAGGGAGGGCTGTGAGTTGTGAGTACGCTAATGGAAAAGGAAGCATTTTCGATTTGATTGAAAATAGTGCTCAGACTTTCCTTTATGTGATTATTTGTACCTCTTGTTGTTCCAATATGGTGGCTCTTGGTTGTCTGGAACAAACAGGAAATGTAATTGCTGTGGGATCTCTGATAAGAATAATGAGGGTGCCCTTTTGGAAGCTAGGATTCCAGAGAGTCTACCCAGAGAACAAACCATTTCTTCCCTAACCTTTTAGAAATCACATCAGCTGTGGATTTTGAGAGGTTTCAGATATCCACTTGAAGTACCAGTATTGAAAATGTCACATTGGAAGTTGAAGATGAGTGTGAAGATCCTGTAGAATAGTTTTGGTTATAGGAGCTCATTAGTTCTGTGTGAAGGGTAATTTTTTAACCTTTGGGTAAAATACTATTTCTGAAATAATAAAGGATTCTGGGAATCACTAATAAAATTCTATTGCCTTTCCTTCCTGATCCTTAATACTGATAAGCACCACAAAAGATATGTAGAACTATGGGAGAAGAGAGAGAAGGGAAATATTTTTATTGTATTTATGACCCTTTCAATAATTAAAAACATTCTGGTGATGAAACTTATTTATAAAAGCAATTGATTTATCAACAATTATTTATTAGACACCTGCTCTGTGCCAGACATTGTAATATTGATGATGAGTTCATATTATAGCCATGTAAAAGTCTCTAGAGAAAAATGCATTTATATTAGTTTCACAAATCAGCATTTTTTTCCATCTAGCATCAACGCGCCACTCCTCTCAGGCCAAGATAAGTTCTATTAATTTTATGAAAGAGAATTATCATTGGAAAACTCCTGATTCCATCTATGATCTCATTTGTCACATGTTTCAGCCATGCATCTTTTTCGTTGCTTGTGGTCCTCTATTTCTCCTTTTGCCACTTCTTTCCACCAAATAGTCTCAGAGTCACTTACATTAATGCTTTTCCAGGAAGGAAGGAAGAATGTATGCAGTTTGAGGTAGATGATACTCTCGGAGAAGTCAGCAAAGTTGAAACACTGAACAGTGCAATTTAGAGTTAAAAAGCAGGAAGCGTTGGAGATGCTGTTGAACTGATGCGGTGGAGGCATTTTGAAAATGGAAATAAAACAAATAGAATAGAATCTTCGAGTTTCTACATGTCTCTTATATGGAATAAGGAAATTCAAGACCAGTTTCCCAAAGTCTAAAGACCTCCTGTTCTTCAAATTGAATGCCAGATCCTAGAGGGAAAGGATGGTTTCACTTTTGGCACCGTATACCTGGAACCTAACAGTGTCTGATGCACCAGGAGTCACTTAATCAATGCTTTACAAAATGTTTAATAGAAGTTAAATACAACGAAGACATCTGCATTGAATGAATGTCTTTTCCCAGTTTCCAAACTTAGTTTTGTGTGAATTTAATATAAGATGTATCCCTCTTTCCTTTTAAAAAAGGAAAGTTTTAAATAACCCAACCTTTGATCAAACACCCACTCCTATGATGGGGGGACTGGTCAGAGGGCTCGTGGCTCCATGGTGCTTTGGAAGATGCTCGCCTCTTGTCTCCTGTGACTCCTGGCATCCAGAAGACTGACCGGGATGCAAGTCAAGTCTTGTCTAACCAGGGAAACTCAGAAAGAGTGAAGTTATTGCTTTTATAAGAGAGGGAACTGAGGAAGCTCCAGGGCTTCTTGGGTTTTTGGCTTTTAAAGCTGGTCTGGAGACTTGGCTGCCAAGTACAGGCTTTGGCTAGGGACTACTGTGTGGCCCTTTTGACTTTTCCTGGTGACTAGAAAATGGAGAAGTGAGTGGCAAACACAGATTAGCTAGGCGCAGTCAAGCGACCCTACTCGTATCTCCAACTCAGACTTTTACTATCTAATCAATAATTTGTAAATTAGTATGTAGCCTCCAGAGAATTTTCATCCTAACATTTTTGGGATAGGAGTATGTGGCTTCTTATTTCCAAAAACATACATATATAATTATATGAAAATCTGCATATACACATGCTTCTCTCTCTATATATGACATGAACAAAATCAGTACAACTAGGGTAAGAAGGGACTTAGGATAAAATCGTTGCATCCAACATATCTGATAAAAATCTATATATCCAAGATATATAGAGATAAGACCAAAACCTTTTCTTTAATGGATAAGTGGTCAAAGGTATAAAAAAAGTCATTCTAGGGAAAGAATATATATATATATATGTATATATTTTTGTATGTATGTATGTATTTATGTATGTGTGTACACATTCCAACAACACAGTTTTACTTTTTTTACAACATTGCATTTTATAGCACAGGCTAGGTTATTAAATTATCAAATTAATTAATAAATTAGATGAAGAGATAAAGCCCACACAGAAATAGCTTTAACAGACTTTACTGATATGCACAAGGGTAGGAGGAACACAAATATTGGGTGAAGGGTATTGCTGGGAGAGGCAGTATCATTGAGAAACCTTCATGCCCACAGTGGCTAAAAGTCTGGCTTTTTTTTCTGGCTAAGTCCAGAAAAGCCTGCACTCCAACTATTAGAGTTGGAGACAAAAGGGCCAGCATGACCGCAATGCTATATAGGGTGACAAAAATAAAAGTATTCTCTAAATTATGTATTAAGAAGTGAGGAATGAGGAACAGAGATGAAGGAAACAACCCCAATGGCATAATTCCAGCAAGTGGAGAAAAAGTGCAAGCTCTGGGTTTATTTTCCTTGGCAGCCTGGCATCCTGGCAAGGTAGTGCTATGCCAGTCAAATGGGTTTTCATTGGTTAATAATAAGTTTCCTAAATTCAATTTGGCCAACTTTTTCATCCTCACAGGACTGATTGCCTATTCTAGATCATTATGCTAGAATATAGAGCACTGGGGCCTCACTAGCTCTGTGCTCCCTGGCTCTGTTCTTATTTCAACATAAAACAAGGGACTTACCCAAAGTCTTTATAGATACTTGTTCCCATGGAGTTCATCCCCTTGAGTATGAAAGGCTTAGAAATGAAAGAAGCATTTTTTTAATAATCACTATCATTGGTTTCATATCATTATAAATTTCCTGGATTAATAAGTCTTATTATTAAAAAAAATTAATTGATCCTGTGCTCTCACTTTATCAATTTTGTTGGAATAAAATCTCAACTTCCTACCTTATTCCTCTTCATATACCTACACCCATTAGTACCACCACTTAATAGCATTAGAATTTAGGTAAAACAAAGAGAAATAATTAAAGAGATACATACTCAGAGGTAAAATAATAGGAGAGATTTACAGCTGTAACAGACTTGAGGCAATTGAATCCAGCCCCTTCATTTTCCTGAAAAAACTCTGTCCTAGAATGATCAAATGACTTCTCTAAAGTCACACAGTCAGTAGCTACAAGATCAATGTCTTATCCACAATATCATGTTGTTTCTTGCATGATAATGTACTTCCTTTCATTCATTCATGGTTCAATAAAGGAAAAGTGAATGTTTGTATTGATTAGTTGTACTGATGACCTAGAGAATTTGGGTTCTAGAAGTAATAGCTGTACTGGAATTATTCTATTTTGCCAGCAGATGTAAGGTATTTTTTCTTGCCCTTACTTGGATAGAGGAAGCAGTGGTTGGGTGAGTTTAAGGTAATTGGTTCTACCATCACATCTTCTCATGGGAAAATAGTTCTTCTTATGGTACATTAACAGAACTAGAGAGACTTTGAGTTATGTGTGGAGTATGGGTAGAAGAACATGATGTGGTGCTCATTTCTCTGATCCAACATTTCATACCTCATCAAAACCAATATTTCTATTAATACATAGAGGGTACCTAAAGAGGGCTTATTCGCAAACCACAATGAGCTGAATCCCTTCGGTTGCTTTGCCATTCTCCAAGGATGTCAGTCATATGATCATCCACCTTGGATGCTGTAGGATGAAAATTAAACAAGACTCTTCTTTCCCCAGTGCCCATTAGGTCAAGAGCCATGCCCAACATGGAAGGGAGGACTTGAACTCAACACCTGGCCCTTTTTGTATGTGACAGCAAATAGAAATGAAGTGATAATCCTGCAGGACTGCCTTGAGGTGGAAAATATTATTGTTTCTTTATATAGTTAGTCTGCATGATATTTTTTGTTTTTTTCCTAAGAATTTACTTGAAATAGTAGATATAATACTCCTAGTCAGAAATGATTTGCAGCATGCATTTCATTAACAAGTAAACAGTTAGATACTATTCATATTATAGGGATGCAGGAATTAGACAACAAATTGGTATTTGAGGCTCTATATTTTCAGTGCTTCCAATGCTCTAAATAGCATTCATGAAAGATATTAAATAAAAGATTTATACTGGAAAGCAGTTTGGTGGATATTAGGCTTATAGTCATATCACATACTATATCCTGCAAGAATCTGAAAATGGATTTACAACATGATGATTAAGAGATTATGCCATAGAAAAGGAAAGAGAAGAAAAGAAAAAAAAATCAGATTAGCTCTTTTTCCCTTCTATGGTTCTTCTTAACCAAACAAGGGAAAGAGGCAATTACAAAACATTAGCTAAATATTTTTGACTATATGAAATTGAAAAGCTTTTGTATATAATGAGTCAATATGAATAGGAGAAGAAGGCAAGTGGTCAGTTGGGAAAAAAATCAAACATCATTTTTGTACCAAATATCTCAAAGGGTCTGATCACCAAAATATATAAGGAACCCACAAAATATTCTGAGCATAAAAATGTTCCATGATCAAAGAATATGAACAAATATGTTGACAGAGAATTGCAAACAATGAAAACAAAGATTTCAAGATTTACTATATTTGTGAATGTCCTTTAAAACTAGAATTATCTTCCACCTATAACTTAGTTTAGGAACTAAGATTCCCTTAGTATCTAGAAACTAAAGCAGTCTTTTCCTTGATGCCAAAGCTGTACTCCAGAAATGTTATGAAACAATCACAAAGAAAGTCTTTGTACATGGGTAGGATTGTAATACAGAGAAGCAAATTGCAGTGATATTTACTCATTGTTATAGAAAATGGAAATTTCTAATGTGGAAAAATCAAGAATCCTTGAACTGTATGTGCCAATTTAACTCTTGTCTAAGTCTTTTAAAACATTTGGTATTAAAAAGAAACGATGATAGAACAAGACCAGAATATTACATAAAGTTTCACTGAATAGAGGGTCACTTTTTCCTAGATAATTCCAGTGAATGGGGATGATCCTTTTCAGGTGAAATAATAAAATTCTTTCATTGGATATATGAGTAGCTAAAATTCCAGTGGAGAAGAATTGGAAGGACTTTGAAAGTCTCCCAACAGATGACATTATAGAATTATTTTTAATCGATTTACTCTTAAGTAATGTATCTTTGCTTACAGCTAATATCATTGAATAGATTTCTGAACTATTGAAAATTTTCTTTCAAATCTATGTAATAGCAAATATATTATGTGCTCATTGTTTTTCCCCTTCAGTTTCCAGCAATGTAGATTTTCTTTAAGAATCGAGTTTCCAGTTTTAGTCCTGAGTTACACACATGTACAGTATCAGCAGGAATGACTAGAAACTTCCAGCCAAAATGTTGAATTGATCTTCTCTATTGAGCGTGCTGAGTTAATGCCTGCTTCTTGTCTATGTGCATTGCATATACTGACACATCTTTCATTGTTTCTTTTCTCCACCACTCCCCGCCCCACTTCTTTTTCTTATGATTGTTATTTTATGCATGGCAAAATTCTTGCTTATGTCTGTGTGGTTGGCTGCCTTTGGAAATGGAGAGTCTTGTGCTTGTAATGGTTTCCTTTTGCATGTGTATTACTGACTGTCTTTTAAACACGATATCTATGGAAACAGAAAGAGAAGATGGGGTTCCAATGGCTTCTTTGTGTTCTAAGGATGTTAAAAAAAACTAATATAGTTATTCTTCTCATGGCCTTTGACTTCCTTTTTCCTATTCTGCTTGAGACTGGCAAATTATTATTATTATTATTATTATTATTATTATTATTATTGTTCGATGTAATAAAACATGTAGGAAACATTCCCACTGTTATTAATGGAACTATTCTCCTAAAACATGATCCTATTATAACTAACTATTCTGGCCATGAAATCGTATTAAGGCTTAATTCCATTATGTCACTAAATTGATTAGTAGACATTAGCCCTGCCTCAGCAGGCCCATTGAGAGAGAAACTCTGACTTCCATTGACTACCTTTTTGCCTTGCTTAAGCATAAGCCTTCTTTTGCTAATAAACCTGTCAAGGGTAGCCAGAGGTTGCAAAAATCCTGAATCAACAGTTTCATTTAAAGGAGAACATGTGGGAAAGTTTTTTTTTAATTGAAAGGACTTAGAAAAAATTGGGTTTTATATTTAAAAAAACTGTTAGAACTCTAAATGCAAATTATATTACCAAAAAAAAGAAGTCTAATTATTTCAGGACCTGCTACTATAATTTTGCAATTTTTTTCTTAAAAATTATATTGACCTGTTTTGTTTATTGTTTTCACCAATTTAAACTCAATGAGATTGCCGAGTAAATTAAGATGTCAGCTAATAAAACTGTTTTCTATTTTTAAATGTGGTGGGTATTCTTTTAGACAACATATTCTTTTGCTTGTAACTTGACGTCCATTCCCTGGTATGTTTTTTTTTGTTTTAGGGAAAAGAGAAAAACACTAAACAAACACTATTGATAATACTTTAGATTTTCTGGGGATTGTGGGTACTTTTTTTCTTTAAACAGAAATTGATTATCTAAGCTAATTAATTCCCTGCGTTTTTTGGTTGCTGTTATTGGGGTTTTGTCTTTGTTTTTGTTTTTTGGAATCACCCTTGGTAGTTTTAGTATTTAAAAATAATATTGCCCCTCCCATTCAGTCTTGTATATTCTTGAATTATCTTTTTTCCTCCATTTTTCTCCATTCTCAATCCTAGGTCCCCTTACAAAGAAACAGACAGATGATTTAGGGGATAATGACGGAGCTGAAGATGAAGGTATTTTTTTTTTGCCGCCAAATCTGATTTGCATGATGAGGCCCCCAGTCTATTTTTCCACCCTCTTCCTCTTTTTTTGACTTCTTGTCCTTTTTGAAGAGTTCTTTTTCATCCCCGTTTTTGATGTGTTTTGTCTTCTTGCTTGTTGTGATATATATAAACATATTTTTTTATTTTTCAAAAAAATGTTATTAAGTTCTGCATTTTGGTACCAACCATTAAAATGTTTAAAGAGGAGGGACTTTTTGGGGGGTTGTTTTCTTGAAAATAAATTTTGACATGTTTCATCCTCCCTTTTGACTGAATTTTGTCCATAGAAATCTAACTAACCCCCTACTCTTTTTAAGGTCTCTCTGTACCCCATTTTGCATGTTTTCTAACCTATGTATTTTATCAAATCCAGAAATAAGTTGATCTTGATAGCTGTTATTCATTTAATTTTACAAATCCCATATCCATATGATGTGAAGGGGATAAAAATTAACTGAGAGCTGCAATAAAGTGTTTCTTAAACAAGGCTTTAATTAATGTAATGGAAAATAAAAATATGTTCACTGATTTGCTGGCCCATTACCTTCAAAGGGTAAAGTGCCTGGGATTAAAAAAGAAATCATGATATCCATTTCAATGACCATTCTGCTCTTAACAATATGACTGCTATGATCTTCAGATTCCTCATCTATACAATGAAGGGTTGGGACTAGATGTCCAAGTCTGAAATCTCTTCCAACTTGAGATCTCTCATATAATGAGCTTACAATCTGATGGCTGTGTGACACATATGACAAAGGACAGCTTTCACAGCCTCTGTCAGAAAAGTGTTTGTGAAGAAGATAAAAAAGCAGGTTGATTTCCCACAATGCAAGTGAATCATTGGAGAAGAAAACTTTTTAGATTTTTATACATTCTACACACAAGCAAAACCAAAGCTTGATGGATTGGCTTTTCTCATAATTCTGATTTCTTCACACAGACTGGACTTAACATACTCTTTGTAAACATGTTAAGTGATAAGTAGACTCATCCAACACTTCTCAATTTATTGCTACTTATTATCATATGAGATGACTTCTAAGGCTACTTTCCAATAGCACATATGAGCAAATCATTAAATGCTAGGGAATTTATTTCATCCCAAGTCACTCATCTAGAAAAGCAGACTTTTATTGCCTTTGTATCCCTTGTTTTTGATATGTAGTAAGTATTTTAATGAAAATGTTGTCATTGATATATTCAAGCCTGTAGAGTACAAGGCACACTTGTTAGAGTTATTAGAGTTGGGAAGAATCTTCTTCTTGAGTTCAAATCTAGCCTCAAAGACTTAATAGCAGGATGAGCCTGGATAAATCCCTTAATCCTGTTTGCCTCAATTTCCTCATATGCAAAGTGTGCTAGAAAAGAAAATGGCATACCACTCCAATACTTTTTCCAAGAAAACCCCCAAATGAGGTCATGAAGAGAGTTGGGCATGACTGTAAAATAACTGAAAAGTATATAATAAATGAAGACATCCTAGTCAATGTTATCTTGTTTATTAATCATATAAAATATATCTGAATTATCCCTGGAAGATATTTGAAACTATGGGGAAATTAAACTCAGACAATCATTATCCCAGGGCAAATAATTCCTTTACTGTGATTTCTTCAGTTGGAAAGTCCCAGTTGGAAAATCCTCTTCTACAACCTACATTTAGAGTCTTAGCATTTCCCTATGGTTATTGTTGTAGAGTCATTTTTAGTCTTTTCCAGCTCTGCATAACCCCATTTGGAGCCTTCGTGGCAGAGATGCTGGAATGGTTTATCATTTCTCCAGCTTATTTTACAGAAAAGGAAACTGAGGCAAATAAAATTAACCAACTTGCTAGAAATAGACATTTGGAAAGTGTTTGAGGTCAGATTGGTACTCGGGTCTTTCTGATTCTAGAATGGTACTCTAGCCACTGTGCCATTTTGGCTGTGGTCTTGAGAGGTTGAGTCACTTACTTCTCACTGCACAGCTAGTGTGTTTGTCCGACACAAGATCTAAGCCCAGATCTTCCAGGTTCCAAAAATTACCCAACTACCATTCTGCCATATTGACTCTCCCTTGCTTAAATTAACTATTTGCCATTAGTTAGACCATTACAATTAAAACAGGGCAAGGATTACTCCCAGTTACATTAAATAGTCATATAAAGATAAAGATCAATATGAAAACTAGGGCAAAAATTGATGTGTCATACAGTGTTAGGTGAACTGTTATTGGAATCGGAAGATTTGGGTTCAAATTCAACCTCTGTCAATTATCATTTATGTGACCTTTTCCAAGAGAGTTTTCTTCTCTTACCTCTGAAAACTGAATTAAAACAAAAGCCAACTAAATGTCTATAAAATGAGCAAAGGTTGGCATGGATCAGAAGCCTCTGAGTTCTTTTCCAGCCATACAGTTCTGATTCTCTCATCATTATAGTATATACTTTTCAGCTCTGTTTTAATTAGATAGCTCAATTTGTGGGGGTAATGATCAGATTTGGAAGATTTTAAATGTCATTTCTATGAAATATACAGTACAATTTTGAAGGTAAATGGCATTTTCAGAGTATAATTTTCATAGAATTTGGTCATATATTAATAAAGATTAAACAACAAATGGTCCATGAAATTTTTAAACAGAGACATAAAGTCTGTCTAATATTTATCATCTGAATATGCCATAAGAAATAGTTTTACAGAGCATTCAATTAAATAATACAATTTGCAAATTTTTCTGAGTCCTTTGATAGATGATCAGAATATTTGCTATCAAGTTAGCATAGAAATCATATTGTTGTTCATCTGCCCAAAATGTGACAGAATGTTCAGAGAAAAATACAGAAAACAAGGAATTTCAGGAGGGTATCTGTTATTTTCATCATCAGAAATTCAAAAATCAAAAAAAAAAAAAGAAAGAAAGAAAAGTGTTGGAAGTGGAAGAAACCTTCCGATTCATCCAGTTCATCACTTATCACATGCAGAAACTGAGATTCAGAGTACTGTCCTAAGTCAAGCAAGGTCAATATGGTAGAGATGGGGTTTGAACCCAGGGACCCTGATTCCAATTCTAGTGTTCTTCCAAAAGCAACATGCCCCATCACATTAATCAGAAGATACAAGATTTGATGGATGCCGATCATTGTAAGGAGCGCTAGATGGTGCAGTGGATAAGATACAGGGTCTGAAGTCAGGAAGACTCATCTTTGTGAGCCTAAATCTGGCCTGAGACACTAGCTATGTGACCAGAAGCAGGACACTTAACCCAGTTTGCCTTAATTTTCCTCATCTGAAAAATGAGCTGAAGAAGGAAATGGCAAACCACTCCAGTATCTTTACCAAGAAAATCCCAAAAAGGTGACATAGAGTTGGACACAACTGGAATGACCAAACAAATAGTTATCAGTGTTTAAGAAATTTGGTTTTAAAACTATGCATTTTTTAAATATCCCACTCAAATAAACACATCACTTATTTTCCATCCAAGTAGAATAGTAGATGGAGCAAGGAACTTGGAGTCAGAAAGATCTGTTGGAATTAAGCTTTGTATATTTTCTCTGTGGCCCTGGGCAAGACATTTAACCTCTATCTGCCTCTTTTTTCCCATCTCTAAAATGGGAATAACAATAGTACATACTTCTCAGAGTTTTAATAAGGATCAAGTGAGATAGCATTTGTAATGCAATATTTAAGTTCTAACAGTAATAACAATAACAATAATATTAACTTTCTTATTTTAAAACATATTTTTGATTGTCTTTTTTATTTTCTTAAATAAAACAAGGAGACAGTCATTTACAAAAATTTAATTAATAAATTAAACTGGCCATTCCTGAAGAAAGGATTTACTGTATTTCATTGGTTTATTTTGGTATAAATTTTATATTTTAAAATATTCATTAAATAAACTTGAAATACTCATGTAAACTGGCAGATGTTAACTTATCCAGGATAGGCTGTGAAGAAATCATAGGAATTACTGAGCCAAAAAATATTTTAAAAATACTTTTAAAAAATGGAATGTCAAAACTACTCATTTCAATTAAGGGCATTAAGTTTTTTCTAATAATGGAAAACCACTGAGAAATCTGAAAGGTAGCATAGTTCAGGGGGGAAAATGTTGGATTTGTAATCAGGAGCCAAGCATGGATTACATTCTTCTCAATACCTTTTGCCACCTATATCACCTTAGCAATACATTATAGACTTATGGCATTCCTTCGAATTCACCATCTCTACAATAGGATTTGGACTGGATGAATCTCTAAGGTTCCTTCAAAATCTAATTTTATGAACCTATAAACTCATTCTCTTAAAAAACTATATAAAAACTCAATTACTTTTCATATATTTCTTCTCTCAAGGAATATGGAACAACTTTTCTTTGGAATTAAAACTACATTTACTTTTAATTCAAGCCAAAATTCAGTCAATATCCCATAGCCAAAGAGGTAGAATTAATAATGACACATAAACATATGCACACATATTTATGGCTCGCATTCTTTCAACTGAGTCTTCTATTAACCCTGTGGAAGACATCCAATGAGGGTTACTATTCCCATTTTACAAATGAGACCATTTAAGCCCAGAGAGCACAATAATTTGTTCACATGTGCATAGATAGTATCAGACATGGTGCTCAAATCCCAGGTCTTCATAATTCATTTTTCAACAGTTGGTCTCCTCCATCGAGCATCTATACTTTTTTCAATCACCTCTATGTTGAACAATCTTCCTTTGGAGACTATTAAAAAAATCTGTAGAAGACTGTATACCTAGTTTGCATTTATTTCCACTCCCACCCAATCACCTTCTCCAACACCCATGTCAAGTCAACACTCTCCACCTCTGTAAGAACTTGAGTCAGAGGCTTTTTTCAAAATCGACAGCTGTCTGTCAGTTGCTGTATTTAATGAACTGGATGGTTCATTGTCAGTAGTTTGCTTCTCTTATAACTGCTATTTGTGTCATTCCGAGTATTGCTCCAAACAAGTGGCAGTAATCAGACAGAGCTTACACCCACACTTCCACCTCCAGCCCAATCATGAGTGAGTCATTTTTTTCATTTTTGCTTTAAAACACCCAAGGGGACAAGTGCATTTTATAGTCTAATAATAACCTCCAAGTAAGGAAAAACAGGACCAATCTGAATTTTTTTAGTGTAGCTAAAATCATAATTTCAGGTTATTACATCTTTAAACTCCTACAAAGATAATAGGTTTTTCATGCAAAGAAAATACATTTCATTAGCTATAAAATGTCAAACTTGGAAGTCACCTTAGTAGCCATCTAATCCTAACTGATAATGTGCAGGAACTCTCTAATAATCCTATCCATTTAGTCTCTCTTTGAGCCTAAGCTTGAAATAAAAGAACGCATTATTTCACAATGCAGATATTTCACATTTCGATAATTTTATTAAGAAGTTCTTCCTTAAGAAAAATTTAAATCTACGTCCTTGCACTTCCTACCCATCACTCTTAGTTCTATCCTCTGAGACTGAGAAGAATGAATCTAATTTCCTTCATCCACAGGATAACTCTTCAGACACTTGAGGATAGGGCTTATGTTTCCCTTTAGGCTTTTTTTCTCCCTTGTCTAAATACCTCCTGATCCTTAAATTGATATTTCTAGGGTATGATTTTGTGATGTTCTCTCCAGGATGCCGATGCTCTTCCCACAATGTGCTCCCCAGATGTGAACACAATAACTCCTATGTGGTTCGAGATGGACAGAATACAGTGGGATTTTTACCCCTTTAGTTATAGAATCTAGCCAATGCCCTTAATATTTGCCGAGGACTAGATCTATCATTTAATTGATATAAGAACTCTCAATGAAGAAAGTTATTTTCTTAGTGCAAATGAATACCTTTTCTGCAACTTATACTCTGAGAGTTACCAAGGGCCCTAAGGGTCAAGTGACTTGCAGAGAACAGAATGGCCATTATTTGTAAGATATAGAACTTGAACTCAGGGCTTCTTGATTCTGAGGATGACTATTCAATACTCCATGCTGAATTCCACTGGTATTTTACATCTGTACAATATAAGTTTATCAAACATAGCTTAGTGATTTATTTGGTTAAAGACATTAAAGTAAGACACTATTTCAAAAAAGTACCATACATCATGAGCCCCAGAAAAATAGTTTCATTTTGAAGGAGTCTGTAATAAATAGGGCTCTGACATTATAGGAATTGGTATATAAACAAAGATCCAACAAGCCTCTTCTACGTGTCAAGAACTTTAGTTGATTCTGAATTGTGAAACAAATAGAAAAAAATATATAAATTATCCCTATTCTCAAGGGGCTTATATCTATTGAGGGAGACAAAAATATCATATATCAATAATTTCAGAATAAATGCAAAACTAGAGTTAAATATTAGGACTAAGAAGATCCTGGAATGACTCTTATATCATCAAAGAAGAAATATATTTACTGTAGTTTGTATATATTTCATGGTAGTCAAATTCTTTCAAATCTCTTTGACACAACTTTAAGAGAATATTTGGACAATCAAAATTATTTACCCATAATTATGAATTAATAATAAATAACTAAAATGAATTTAGTTATTAGTTAAACTTCATTTAAAATCCTACTCTAATATTCTATCATGTTTGGAGAATACTTAGTTCTCTTAAACACTACGTTGGGAGACCTCAAATTCTGGTAGATCCTACCCAGCTGGAAAAGCTTGGAGTTCAATGTTAGAGTCAATGAAAATTTATTTTATCCAAGGAACAGGTAACTTAAAGGAGAATCTTATTAGGAGTTTGGCTATTCAGCAAATGTTTTGGTCACATTGAATCATGAAGAGGATATTTTAATAGAGACATTAATGGCAGATGAAATTTCATCTACAAATGACATCACACAATCTATTCACCATTAGTAATATAAGCAATTATTTCCCTGCAAAATAGGGTTTCTAGAAAGACCAAAACCTTGGGAAATTTTCTTCAAATGCAATTATTATAGAGCTCAACATATATCTCAATACAGCAATACATTTTGGACCACTGGAGGAAGTCAAATCTTTATCACTCTCCTCTTTTTTTCAAAACACTGAAATACCACATACATTTCATGTCAATTTTATTGAAGTAAACAACTCAACTCTTTCCAGTATCTTAGCTATAAAGATTTGAAAATTATATCTTTTTATTAACCTCTTAAAACTATTTTTAATATGCTGAATGTAAACACAGCAGAGCCAATAATTAATTGGCCAGATAATAAATACTCCTCCAATTGGTAATCTAGAGTATCAGGCACTAAAATTTTTAATTTTTTTCCATTATAGCATCCCCATAATGTTTTATGGATTATGAGAAGATAACAAAACAATTTTAGTAACTTTTTTAAAAAGCTAATTTTGCTTCAATGTATTTAACCATCCAGATGGATATCTTAAAATTTTTTGAACCTTAAATATATGGGGGAAATATTTAGGAATAGTATAACTTTCTTTATAGTAATAAGATCAACCATAGAGATAGATTAGTCTAACATTCTCATTGTACTTGCCCAAGGTTTTATGAGTAGCCACAGAGTTAGGAAAATAACCTTTGCCTTCTGGCTCTAAATAGAATCCAGTTTTGACTGCCTCATGTTGATATTTAGATTGATAGATAGATAGATAGATAGATAGATAGATAGATAGATAGATAGATAGATATAGAGATACAGACTTGGACGATCAATCTTGAATCCTAGGCAGAAAATTTGGACAAAGAAGACACTAAATGGATATTTCTTCCCCTATACTCTATATGTCTTCTCCATATGAGGGCATTATGTCCTTGTTCCAAAGGTATGGCTTTCTCTTTTAAAAATTTAGAAAACTTCTGGTGTTTTGTACGCCAACTGAACTTCATTCATCCCAGTCCTTTACAACATTTGCCCTGGGTGCAGAATAGCCATGAGGCATAAAACTGTTTGCTACCATCCTCAAACACATTGAAGTTTTCATATTTTTTTAAATGAGGCAATACAAGAGCCCTTGCTGGATTTTCACATTAAATAGATTCATTTGGAATTATCCTTGATTTTCAGATATGAGAGATGGATAACAAGTTTATATCATAAGGTTACCTTGACATCATTGGTATCATCTTGTGAGACCAAGAAATTCCTAGTTATATTTCATGAGACTTATGAATAATCTTTTTATTGGCAAAGGCAAGATTCCCTAGTTCAGTTTCCAGTGACATTACCCAAGTCATTTAAATGATACCAAATTGAGATTTGAATTAAAGGTGAAATTGCTCTTAAATTTTTAAAAAAAGTATTTCCAATATATGGGAATTGATGGATAATATCATTAAATGCCAAGTTTTCCAATCCACAGACATAATGCAAAGGATTCTGGGGAAATAAGCTTATACACAGAATCCTAGATAAGAATATAAATGTGATTTTCAAATACACTTTCTATTAACATTCAAAGGACTTATGGGTCTATTAACTGAAAGTGAACATCAGATATGCTTCTTGGATAATGCAGTATCAAGCCTAGACCCTTCTTTGACTTCTTGCAAAAGTAGGATTTAATTCTCCTGAAAGTTGCCACTAAAGAAAAGTTTATTTTTATGATTTTCTTCTATCATTTGCAATGGGGCAACTTTGAAGCATAGTATGTTAACGAGTCCTGAGAGCTAGATTTTTTTCTGTACTTTTTAATATTTTAGGACCCAATTACATAGAGATACTTGAAATGGAATAGGATCTCTGCCTTCTTAGGCATAAGTCAGGAGATTCACACGAGGAAACTTCCTCTATCAATGCAAATTGGCACATTTTCTGCAATTTATAATTTTTGTGACTTGCCTATGGGGCTCAGAATTGTTCTGATTTCTCTAGTCTGGTGGATAGTACATCAGAGATGTGAGTCGAAGCTGGATCTCTTTGACTTCGAAACCAGCTCTTTAACCAATATACATACATACATATATATATATATATATATGTATATTGGCCTCCAGAAACTCAGTATTGATTATTGATCACCTATAGACAGGATGATCCAAGAGAATTAAAATGTCCCCATAACTATTGACAGAGAAAACACTTCATTTCAGTATCTCTTCTTTTGATTTTCTTCATCACAAATAAGAAAAGGAAGGTCCCCTCAAAGAGTTGTGTGTGTATCTATACACACACACACACACACACACACACACAC